>NC_142933.1:45681642-45901642 GCF_046866305.1 Octopus bimaculoides | reverse complement strand
GTTGGTTTGAGGCTATAGTAAAAGACACTTGCTCAAGGTTCCACACAGTGGGACTGAACCCGGAACCATGTGGTTAGGAAGCAAGCTTCTTATCACACAACCACACCTGCACACACACATGTACACACACATATATACATGGTCAGCTTGCCTGAGGCTATAGAAGAAGACGTTTGCCCGAGGTGCCATGCAATGGGACTGAACCTGGAATCATGTGGTTGAGAAGCAAGCTTCTTACTACACAGCCATGCCTTCACTTATTCAATATTCTGATATTTAATATCCAAACAGAAGACATTATTACTTTTCCTTTTGTTGCTATCATTAACTAATTAAACTTTGTTGATTTACTAATATTATCTTCTTTTTCATTGATGTTGGCTTTTAGTGTACTCTCTCTCAATTCACAGAATAGCTGTGTGTATGTGTGTGTGTATGTGTGTGTGTGTGTGTGTGTGCATGCACACACACACGCACACACGCACACACACACACACACACACACACACACACACACACACACACAGCTACATTAGAACATTCCCACTTATATTTGTTACTCTAAATATCTTTTGAATTTTTAAAATATTAACCCAAGTAACTAAAATGTACTTTATAAAAGAACTTTTGAAAAATAGCTTTACAAAAAAGATTTTAAAAGGAAACAATTTATTTAAATTTTGGCAGACCAACACTAAATTTCCTTATTTGCAATGTTCCAACAAGGAATCACCATCATCATCATCATTTTTTTGCATCCATCTTTCATAATGGCATGGGCTGAACAGTTTAACAGAATCAGCTGGTCTGACAGCATGGTTTCTGACTGTTTGCCCTTCCTAACACCAACCACTTTACAGGGTGTGCAGGGTACATTTTGTGTAGCACCAGCACTATTGAGGCTGTCATGCAGCACACAAGATTAAGAAATGTATTAGACATTTTTAAATTTATTTATATAAAAGAAAAAAATTAGCTAACTGGAAGTACTGATCTAAAGAAGTTATTTTACTGACCATGTTTGTCATTTAGTTGAGAAAAAAAACTGTTTGGAATGATAAAGATTATGATGATTTAATCTACATAATCTACATATGCTTATACTAAAACATGAAAATTTTCAAAGACACATAAAATCCCTGACTGATCTTAAAATATTTAGATATGTCTGCATAGACTTACAATTAGATGTGCATAAAAGACCGATCACACAGCAGCATAATGAAGTTAATGCAACAGAGCTTTTCTCCAAAGATTGATGCATAGTTTGTTTTTTTAGGTCACCAGGAATTATCATTTTGTTGGCATTCCGAATCCAAAGCATCCAAAGATCACAGGAATTTATAAAACACAACTTTTATATTTAATTAGCAAGTATGACGAAAAATTGGCAAGCCATCTAGATTCAGTTTCTGTTATCTCAAGTCCCTCAAACAGAATTCAAAATGACTTGATTGATGTGATTCAAAAGTTTATTTGTTGCTATTCTTGTAGGTGAAACATTCCAATTTTTCAAACTATTCACAACTGTCAACTGTTTTAAGTTATGTTACAAAAGATAATGTTGCTAATGAACGATTTATCAGTGTTAACCATGTTAGTGCAGATCACTCAGCAAACACTTTAGCTAAACATGTCTTTAAATGCATTGAAACATGGAAGCCTGAAAACAAATTAATTGCACAAACTTATAGTAGTTTCACAAAAATGGTAGGACAATTAAATGGCTTGCAATCAAAGGTAAGAGGGAAATGTTAGTCTGTGATCTTCATTGTTGTACTCATATACTAAATTTAGTTCTTTTACAAACATGTTCTGTTATAAAAAAGGATACAAGATTTTTTTTTTCTGCAATAAATGGACTGGGTGTGTTTTTTTACAAAATCTCCTAAAAGATCCAATGCATAAGACAATATTGTTAAAAAAGATTTCCCAAAGCAGCAACAACTAGATAAAATTACTTGTTACATCTCATTAATAACATAAAAGAAAATTGTGGTTTCTTTTTTGAAGACTTCATTTGAAAACAAGTATGGGATAAGATAAGGCTACTATAAATTCAGAAATTGGATTCTACCACAATTTAATTTGGATTTATTTGTTTCTATTAGAAGTATTTAGTGATATATTTTCCTTTACTGACGTCTTATTTGACATCCTTCAGGCTAAAAGTCTTGACATTGTGTATTGCAATGAACAAATTGACAAAAGTAGATCTGTGTTCAAAAATAAACTGAATGACTTTTCAATGTTTTATAAAATGTTGGAGGGAAAATATGATGTGGATGCAGCAATCTAAATTAAGTGATCCAGGAATAAATCTATTGACCCACAACAACATTATCGAATGTTCTACAACAGAATTATTGGTACAATAGTTGATCAATTAAAAACAAGACATTCATTATTAGAAGATCTTAAATTCATGGAACAAAATCAATTTATGCAAAGCTGTAGAATATTGCAAAAAATTTCCAGTGGATACTTTAAATTCTTTGAAAACCACTTATGGTAGTTTTGTTGATATAATTCGTTTGCAGAGTGAACTAAATGTTGTATATTCAATGGAGGATTTTAAATAGCAAATTTAATGCATTACATTTATATCAATGATTTTTATTGATGCTAAGCCAGAACTATTCAATCTTTGCAATTTGATTTTGACTATTCTTTCTACAAATGCCTCTGTAGAGACGTCATTTTCTGCACTGAACAGAATTAAAACCTACCAGAATTACAAGAGGAGAAAAAGACTTTCAGGGTTAGCTCTTATGTCATTTGAAAAAGATTTGCTCCAAGAATTAATTAAAACAGCAGATTTCTATGAAAATCTATGAAATATATTTACTCCTCATGGCCATGCTACAAAACTAAATGGTTTCTCTTAATGAACTAATTTCACAAATAATTCAGCTTGACAAACAAGTACCTATTGCAAGACCAATCTCAAAAGTTACTGCATGCCACTGATTGATGTATGTGTGTGTGTGTGTGTGTGTGTGTGTGTGTCATTATCATCATCGTTTAATGTCCATCTTCCATGCTAGCATGGATTGGATGGTTTGACAGGAGCCAGCCAGGCAGAAGACTGCACTAGACTTTCTGTCTTGGCATGGTTTTTACAGTTGGATGCCCTTCTTAACACCAACCATCCTGTAGAGTGGACTGAGTGCTTTTTATGTGTGTGTGTATATATATATATATATATATATATATATATATATATATATCTTCCCTGCCTTTCTCTCTGCTAAAATATTTCCTGTTTTGTAGTATTATTAAAAAATTTAATATAAGAAATATTTAATTGCCTTATTCTGATGAGATTTAAAGAAATTATTTCAAAAGGTTATGTACAAGCATTGAAGACTTTATTGTTGAATAGAAATGTTAAGGATCCTATAGTTAAAATGAGAAGAAAGTCTCTTTGTATGGAAGGCTCAATGAAACAACAACCATCAGAGTGTGTGTGTGTGTGTGTGTGTGTGTGTGTGTGTGTGTGTGTGTGTGTGTGTGTAACTATACAAAATACATTTTTGTGTGATTCAGTTCATCCCCAGTTCAATGCAGGCATGCAATGCTGATTCGTGCTACCAGCCAATGTATATTGACTGGAGAACCATAAGAGAGATTGTCTCTCTTATCAAACTTACAGTGCCACCATCCAGTTTCTGTGACTGAAGAGGAGTTAACTACTCCGAAATGTTTGCATCTCCCAGTCTGAATAGGTAATACTGTGAGCTGATTTGACTGTATTTGCACCATTTATCTACAGCGAGAAATTTTCTCCGTGACAAAACACGGCAAATGGCTTGTTTACAAGTCTGAACATGCTTTTAGCATATCCAAACTGGTAATAACATTGCATTTATACTTTTCACTGCTTAGCGCTCTTACCCCATGCCATTGATAAGCCACAAAAATGGTGAAATATCAGTATCCATAACTCCTGGATGTGACTGGGGGTAAGTTGTCTTGCCTGTTTATGACTTTCAGGTGTTTAAACACCCAGTGCTCCCGGAGCACTGTACCGCATCAAACCAACAAACAAGCAAAACAGATTCATGGAGTATGTGTGGTTGATAATGTTAAACAACAGTAGCATGGCTTTTAATTCATAATTGAATTTAATCTTATATGCATCATTGGGGCATACCAGCAAATGGTTCTTACACTATTTGTATAAACTCATAGACTGGCGATTCAGTTTGTCCCAGGTTCAGTTCAAGAATGTGATGTTGATAAGCCACAACAATAGTGAAATATCAGTATCCATCACTGCTGAATGGGACTGGAAGTGAGTTGTCTCACCTGTTTATAGCTTTCAGATGCTTTAACACCCAGTGCTGTAAGGGAGCTGTCCCCAGAACGTTGTAATGCAACGAATCAGGGAATACGAAAAACACATATATTGAGTATGTGCGGTCGATAATATATACATAAACATATACATATATTAATATATATACATATATACACACACACACACACACATCATCATCATCATCATTATTATCATCATTTAATGTCCACCTTTGATGCTGGCATGGATGGGACAATTTGACAAGAGCCAGCGAGGTTCTTGTAACTGTTTTAGCAGGATTTTTACAGCTGGATGCTCTTCCTAACACCAAACACTCAGAAGAGTGGACTTAGTGCATTTTACGTGGTACAAGCACAAACGAGGTCCGTTTTGGCAAGGTTTTTACAGCTAGATGCCCTTCCAAATGCCAACCACTTTACAGTGTTGACTGGGTGCTTTTAATTGGCACCTGCACTGACAGGGTCACCAAGTACTTGCAAGACAAAAATAAATTTCTTTTGAGAGAGGAAGGAGCATTGGAGGAGGTGATCTTGCCATCAGATGATGAAAGGTTATAGTGAGACAGAGAGACAGAAACAGGCGTCTTATTGTAGAGGAGGTACAAAGTTACCCAACCAGAGAGAGAGAGATCAGGAATGAAGACAGAAACAGGTGCACTGCCACAAAGGAAATACATGGTTACTCAACCTGAGAGACGTGCTGGAGAAGGAGAGAGAGAGAGAGGGGGGGTGGAGAGAGAGAGAGAGAGAGAGAGAGAGGGGGGGAGAGAGAGAGAGACAGCATGATAGAGAGTGTGTGTGTTTGTTTTTAAGTCATGTTATAATGACAATTTTTCATTAAACTGAAAGATTACTCAATACGTTTTACAGAAGACCTCTTTGTTATTCTTGAACAACAATAGTATTGACAGTGTATAAAATTTGACCTGCTACCCTTCATTAGACTGTCCAATGAAGGTGAGCAGGTTGAAACTGTGAAGTCACTGTCGACCTTATTCTTGTAAAAGAATATATATGTAAATATATATATATATATATATATATATATATATATATATATATATATATTCTATCCAACTTATGAACATAGAAAGTGGATAAATGGTGGTGGTGGTGGTGGTGGTGGATAAGGAGTGAGATTTAAATTTATTCATTTTTGTAAATCTTCACTGACAAATTACTTTACAGGGCATATGTGTGTGTGTGTGTGTGTCCATGTGTATGTATGTGTCCATGTATGTGTGCGTGTGTGCATGTGTGTGTATGTGTGTGAGTGAGCGTGTATGTGTTCATGCATAAGAATGTATAAGGGTCTGTCCACATGTTTGTTTATGGATGAGAGAACAAGGTTGTATGTGTATGTATGAACGTGGTCAATAGCTGGGAAAATGAGAATGATAGATGTATTTTAGATGCAGGAGGGAAGATGAAGAGAATATAGTTTGGATTGTTACCAAGGGAAAAAAGTAATAAATGTAATACAACTACAACATTGGCTCAAGGCCACACACATCTGTTTGGGGAAGGTACATAGCAGGGAATCAATCAACTTCACCATGTGTTTATAATTATTTTTAAAAGCCACCATATATCTCTATACCCACCAGAAATCTATAAAGAGAAGATGTACATGGGTGACTGAACCAGCTCCACTAATATGATTGTTAATGTTTTCAGAGGCCACCATATATCTCAGTGACAAAGGGAGAACTGCCTGAATGACTGAGACACATTATATCACTGGAATTATTGTAGCAGCATTAACCCAACTCTTAAGGCAACTAGCAGGCAACAGAATTTTTTGCAGGTTAGACAAAATGCTTAGTAGCATTTCATCTAGTTCTCTATATTCTGAGTTCAAACCCCATGGCAATCAACTTTGCCTTCAGTCCCTATGGAGTCAATAAAGTAAAATATCAGTCAATTGTTACTTTCCTTCTCCCAAACTGATATTCACTGCATCCAGCAGTCCATGTCCATGGCTCAGAAGACTGTGCAGGCAAGCTCAGCAAGTCAACTTGCTTAAAACGAAAGAAGTGTTAGTTATACAAGTCAGAAGAGAGAGAAAATAACAAACAAAACCATTGAGTATAACCAAAATTAAAAGAACTTTAACTATGAGGTGAATAAACATTTATGGGATAAACAGACAGTTCTTTTGAGAGTTTTTAGAGAGTTCTTTCATTTATCTCTGAAATGTGTAGACTTCTTTTTGGTGAGCTCTTCTCCTACTTGTGTGGCATGGTGCAGAGTCCTGTTACCAGACAAAGGGTCTTCCAGCAGCCACACTCTTAACCTAGGACAGCACTACCCACTCCAGGTACTTGATGTAGGCGTCCATGTTGAGTCTGAGGCCATGTGGGAAGATGAATGGAGGCATAATGTCATCATCACTAGTGATCACTCCAAACACCATGTTGTTGACCGGATATTTGATTTTTATCACTCTTGGTATATGCACTGTCCTCAGATTGACACCCAAACACTCAGAAATGTTTGTATTGGAGCTTCTGGCATGAATACCAAGCAGTACAGTATGTCGTTTCCAAATTTCTGACAGAGTGAATTGTGTCATGGTACTGTTTTTCTCACCGATAGTGCCCAATTGACCCTACTATACTGTGTAGTCAACAAAATCAAAAACAGACAATGTGTATGCACAACATTAAAAATATAAAACAGCAACAATTTACCCATCGCACCCTGTACGGTAGTTCACTAATATTATGCTAATCTACTCTCATTCAGGAATAGCATTCGTCACCTCACTGAAATGTGGAATCTTTGAGCAATATTTACTTGTATATTATGGTTAGTTGTAAGCTGTCCTTGCAACTATCCACAAATACTCATAAACTTTCTATTAATTTAGCTTTAATAGCCATGTGAGAAACAAATCCATTTACATGTAATTCTTATTCCCAAGTATGTAAATCTTTCTATACTTCCTTATATGAGGTGACAGTTTAGCACATTCTCTATTTGAATTTTCTTCAGAGTGTATATGTGTATACACACACACACACACACATTATATATATATGTGTGTGTGTGTATATATATATATATATATATATATATATATATATATATATATCATCATAAATATACAGGGATTAGCAATTGAGTTGCTTCTCCAACATACTGAAAATTTAGAAATAGCAGTCAAAGAACTACTGATTCCAAACTACAAATTTTTCTCTAAAGTGGATGGCGATATTTATGGCAGGAGGTTTTTTGTTCTATGTGTGCCATAAATATCGCCATCCACTTTAGAGAAAAATTTGTAGTTTGGAATCAGTAGTTCTTTGACTGCTATTTCTAAATTTTCAGTATGTTGGAGAAGCAACTCAATTGCTAATCCCTGTATATTTATGATGATAAATAGTTTTACCGATAAAGGTTTTTTTCATACTGAACTACTTGGCAAAATTGTTAATTATTAATTCTATTATTAATTGACGATTCTCTGCCCTTATTCTTGTATATATATATATATATATATATTGGAACATGATGTAATCTTCAGACATGCTTGGATATTATCAAACTATCCAGCCCATGTCAGCATGGAAGATGGAATTGATGATAATATTTCTTGAATCTATCTAACAATCTATTTCTATCACACTCTCTCATTCTCTCTCTCTCTCTCTCTCCCCTCTCTCACTCTCTGCTATGACCATCCACTCCCTATGACCCATCATCCATGTCTTCTCTTATGCTCACTTTCTTGTTCCCTGTGAGTTTGCTCTGGCACCCCATCACTACCTTCCTCTTATCTCCAGTCCTGTATCTCCTCTATAGTAAGAGGCTTGTGTTTATCCCTCCATAATAATCTAGCCCTTCAACACCTGGCATACAGCCACCCACCTCCATCTTCCACTCCTGATTACTTCCTCTTAGTAGTGGAAGCTTTTTCTATTTCCTTTTTCTTTGTTCTTTTTTGTAACACCCTACCTTCTTCCCTTTAAATTTTTGTGTCTTCTGTACTCTGCATAAGTCTGCTCTGCTAATACATAAATATCTATATATTTGTACTTGAGTATTCATTGTGTAAAATTTTTCAGTCTTTGCTTTCTTTCCGTTTACATGTATATATGTATATATATTTTGTATATTAAGCTCAAGCAGTTTTATTTGTTCATTTGCATCATTAACTCTTTACTTTTTAACTTGTTTCAGCTTTAAAGCTGTGCTCATGCTGGGGCACCACCACTGGCTGTGATACACCTGCAGTATTTGAAACCACCTCTGATATGTAGTATTTGGTGAATGAGGGAGTTTGATGCTGTTACTCTCATTTGTTTCCTGCCATTGGGTAGGCTCTTCTGGAACACTTGACAGAAGATCCAGTTTTCTTTTGAAGACACCTACATCCACACCATGCAGACACTCGGGCATTTTGGAAGGATTTTGAAGAGCTGCAAGGCCTTGAAGCCCAAGCTGTTGCAGTATCTGGTCCTGTATTTTGATGGCAAAGCTGGGGTCTTTGGTACTATGCAATGGTGCCCCATTCTGCTGTTTCAATGCCAAGCTTTGGTTCAAGGCCTTCCAGGATTTTCCAGATGTATTTCATTGCATATCTTTCCTGCTTTCATTCTAGAGAGAAGAGTCTTAGCTCTTTCAGCCTTTCCCAGTAGCTGGGAACATATATGCACACAAGGAATATATATATATTCAGATTATATTATATATATATATATATATATACACTTACAGAAATCTAAGACTTTCAAATATAAACTATATTGGAATATTTTAATCTCAGTTAAACCTAGTAGGCATGAATGTCATTTAGGCACACTTGAAGCTATATAAATCTTACTAGTAAATGGCTATTTATTTAACAAAAGCAATGAGATTTTACATCATTGTCGTCGTAAGAAACTAAAACTTTTTAATTATTATTTACATATATAGAAACCCTGATAAATCACCATTTAAATATATATAAAACTGTCCACGTTAGATAATCAATAAATATTTCAGAATGATAACCTTGCACTTAAATCATTTACACCTAAGTTTTCTAGCAGTGACAACTTTAATGGTATAATTGTTGTAAACAATAAAATTCTATTTAATATTACAACCCAGGGAATGCTAATCAAAGGAAAAATTCATGTTGGGGAAATGATAATATTTTATCAGTATATCTCTTCTTTATTCTAAGTAGGTAGGACCATATATTTATGATTTGTTTTTACTTATATATTGTTCTGGGTATTTATATATATTTACATCTGTTGCTATATATATATATATATATATATATATAAACCATAAAAAAGCTAGGAAGCATGAGAAGAGAATATATTTATTTAACCACTTGTCATTCTTAGGGTTACAGCTGTTTCGTAGCCTTCATCTTTTAATAATAATAATTTCAGTGAATAATAAATTCTGTTTACATGTCTTCACTAATATACATGCTATGCATTACACAATACTTTGTATATTTACAAATCAGTGCAGATGAAGAAAGCCAGCTCATCAGATCACCAGAACATCATGGCTACATCAATGTTTCAACAATGAGTTAAAGCATTGGTATAATCATGATGCTCTGGTGAGTGTTAGCATCAGGAAGGGTATCCAGCTGTAGAAAAACCTGCCACACACACACACACACACACATATTTATAGATGCAGGCATGGCTACGTGTGTATGGAGCTTACTTCCCAACCACATGGTTTCAGGTTCAGTATCACTGTGCAGTACTTTAATATTCTACTATAGCTTTGAGCCAAGTGAAGTCGTGTGAGTGAATTTGGTAAGCGGAAGTTCCATTGTGTGTATACATGTTTGTGGAAATGCTTGTGCCTCCTTGGATGGATGGATGGATGGATGGATGGATGGATGGATAATATAAAATACAAGGATGGAACACTCATATCCAGTGCTCAGTTAAATTTATTTTATAACATCATAAATGACATGAGCTTTATTCATATTTCTCTGGTGTATATTACTATGTCATGCAGCAATTGCTACATAGGTGACTGCATAATCATCATAGAATGTTTAATCTTCAGAAGAAACTAGTAATTCAATCCATTGCGCTGATTACCATCTCATCTAGTAGGCAGAAATGGTTCTGGCATTCTAGCTGGCAACAGATGATTGGGACAAATTTTCATCTCACTCTAATATTTATAGTGTTTTTAACACAGCATGTCTATAAGAGGTGTTATATCAAGATAAATAGCACAGTAACTAGCCTATCAACACTGTATATGCAGTAAGTATGATACATGGATGGTTATTTTGATTTAATACTACCTCAACTACATATACTGCATATTTATGGAGAAGTGACTGAGACTTCTGGCAATTTGCTGTGCTTAGGAAGACACATCAAGTTAAGTAAAATCGAGGTTATGGTCAGTGCCGGTGACATGTAAAAGGCACCCAGTACACTCTGTAGAGTGGTTGGCATTAAGAAAGGCGTCCAGTCATAGAAACTAAGCCAAAACAGACTGGAGACTGGTACAACTCTCTAGCTTACCAGTCAAACTATCTAACCCATACCAACATGAGGAATATACATAAAGCTTATGTCATTTATGACGTTATAATATAGATTTAACTGAGTACTGGATGTGAGTGTTCCCCTCTTGTATTTTAACACCCGTTTTGGGGTGTTAAGTGATGATGATAGTGATGATGATGCATATATATATATATATATATATATATACAGGTATACTACAGTTCAATTGGCAACAAGAGAAAATGGAACAAAATCAGGAGCTGTTGAAGCAGGGACTAAAGATGAACTCTATAAAATCTTTATAACTTTAGTTAAGTAAGAGCAGTTAGTAAGAGATTGACAAGCTGTCAGAGAGTGAGGTTGGCTGACTGAGAAGATGGCAGAACTTCATATTTTTTGGCATGGAGTTTTATTCTTAGAGTCTAAAGTTGACAAACAATGCCCATAACCCAGTGGAATAAATGTAGCATTTTAACACCTGGAGATTAACCCTTTCATTACCCTATTTCTGTTTAAATATACGCTACTTTTATTTTAATTATTTTCAAAATTGTCACAACTTTATTATAGCTTTAGCATTTGGATTACTCTTTCACATGTAAGGCTTATTTATATTGTTTTGAATTACTCATGCATTATCTCATAGCTTTGAGATTTCAATGATGTGATTTGCACAAGTCAAAGAAGACAAGAGTATTCTAGAAAATGTAGATGTGACTAAGAGTAGTGCATGTTTGGGAAATCTATCTTCTACTTTCAAAGATAACCAGAATCTTCTTTTATAATGTATTTATACAAGACATTACTCAATAGAATGCAGTCAAACATAATTTCATATCTGAAGAATTAGACCACTGCAATTTAAACTAGGAGAAAATGTCAGTTAGTTCGTGATTGTATTACTAAATAATTTGTCTCTTACATCATAATTTCAGTTCAATAAAATGAAATCTGAGAGGCTGAAGGCTTGATTTGTTGACTACAACTCAGTTCTATGGCAGAAGGCCAAGAGATTGATATTGTGTTTAACATGTTAAGCCTTTGCAACATTTTCTAGTTTGAATCTGTGCTGAACTAACAACAGGTTGCTGAAATAAAGAAACAAAGAAGATTAACTTTGAAATCCAAAGTTCTTACTGTGGTTAAGGGACGTAGTCTACTGCCTTGTGAATCTAAAACTGGTCGCATTACTTATTTTTGTACGTTACTGCAACCTTATACACAAAGACGAAATAAAACCTGCCCCCTCGCTAAACTCAAGTACATTTCCTCTAACTGCTTTCACACATACACACACATACATTCACGCACCATTCACACAGACATTACTTCCTCATATACAGAAATATTCACACATACATGGAAATATTCACACACATAGTTTCTCCTTTCTCCTTTTTTTTCTCTCTCTCTCTTTCTCTCATACAGATAGAGTATCAAATCCAACACAGCTATCCCATTCACTTAAGAAACTGTATATAAAAAAAACATAGCAGAAACATGAATGACAATCAAAAATTCTTACTTTGCTGGAAACTCTGTATCGGGAGAGACAAAAGTGAAATAATCCTCACAGTCTCTCTCTCTCTCTCTCTCTCTAGTAATTAATTACTCTTCATCTGGTAATTAGCCTTGATCAGGTGAACCATCATTTCAATCTGGAAAATAAAGTAAAATTGACATATATAGATGACATGAATAGAACAATGGTAGATTATATTACACGAACACAACATAGAGGAAATCTCTAAAAAAAGACAAGGTCAACTATGTTATGTAATATATATATATATGACATTCATGGGGTATTGAAACAAATACTGAGAAACAAGAGAAAGACTGTTTTAAAAATAAATTCACATCAGGTGCAGGTGTGACTGGGTAAGAAGCTTGCTTCCCAACCACATGGTTCCAGGTTCGGTCCTACCTTGGGCAAGTATCTTCCACTATAGCCTCAAGCTGACCAAAACCTTGTGAGTGAATTTCGTAGATGGAAACTGAAAGAAACCCATTATATATATATATATATATATATATATATATATATATATATATATATATATATACACCATTACCAACACAGTCACTACTACTACTACAACCAACAAAAAAATGCTCCCACGTGGACTATTGACACCAGTAAGGAACAATTATGAACTTTTCATTTAATTTCATTTTTTTAAATATGTATTTTTGATAAGGTTCGTTTTTTTCAAGAACCAAAACATGTTAAAAATATCTCTGACAAAATTATAAACTAAAATTCATTTTTTATATATTGGCGTTTTCAAACTTCTTTTATATATATATATATAATCATCACTCATCATTTTAATGTCCACCTTCCATGCTGGCATGGGTTGGACAGTTTGATATGAACCAGCCAGGCAGGAGCCTGCACCAGACTTCTGTGTCTGTGTTGGCAGGGTTTTTGACTGGGCTAGATGTGTTTCCTAACACCAACTGTCCACCAAAGTGGACTGAGTGCTTTTTATGTGCTACCAGCACATGTCAGGTCAGTTTTGACAAGATTTTTACAGCTGGATGCCCTCCCAAACACCATGGACTGTGGCCATGCTGGGGCTCTGCCTTGAAAGGTTTCATCGAACAAATCACTCATGCCCTATAGCTTATTTTTATGTCTGGTACTTATTCTAGTGATCTCCCTTGCTGATCTTCTAAGTTATAAGGACATAAACAAACTAACACCAGTTGTCAAGTTAAATATTGCTGTCAAGTTATATATCTTTGTTTGTGTATGTGTATATATATATATATATATATATATATTCTTCTACTCTTTTACTTCTTTCAGTAATCTGACTGTGACCATGCTAGGGCACCACCTTAAAGGGTTTTTTTAGTTGAAGAAATCGACTCCAGGACTTAATAATAATAATAATAGTAATGATGATGATGATGATGATGATGATGATGATGAGGAGGAGGAGGATGATGATAATAATGATGATGATGATGATGTCAAAAAACACCTTAGGAATGAGAACCCAGGTTCGAAATTTCCCCAAGACACCTGATGAAGGCTGGAGGGTATATCAGCCAAAACATTGTCTAAACAACAAACAAGATGAGGACAAATATCTGTCAAATGTAAATAATGTAAATAATGTACATAATTCCTCATCTCTTAAATATAGAACTGCATGAGTGCTTTGTTCAACATCCTCAAACAACCCTTATTCAGGGTCCTTTTGAGCAGTATGGGCTACTCGACCTGAAGAAAATTCTAACTGGGCCCCACCTGCACTGTTTATCTTGATATGAGATCACCATGTCGTGCACATATGATTGTGATGCATGTGTCTGATGTACTCTTATCAGGCAGGTAGTCATGATGGGTATATTGGGCTTCGTATATTTTACCCCAGTGTCTCTCAATAATAACAGTAATAATAATAATAATGGTTTCAAATTTTGTCTCTAGACCAGCAATTTCAGTTAAGGGCATAATTTCATTACATCAACTCCAGCATATAACTAGTATTTATTTCATCGACCCCTCAAAAGGGTGAAAGGCAAAGTCAACCTGATGGAGTTTGAACTTACAACATAAAGACAGACAATATTCTACTAACAATTCTACCAATTTGCTGCCTGAATAATAATAATAATAATAATAATAATAATAATAATAATAATAATGATAATAATAATAATCCTTTCTAATAAAAGCACAAGGCTTGAAATTTTAGGTGAGGGGAATAGTTGACCCCAGTGTTTTACTAGTACTTAATTTATCAACCCCAAAATGATGAAAAGCAAAATCAACCTCAGCAGAATTTGAACTCTGACTATAAATATGAACAAAATGCCACTAAGCATTTTGCCCAGCATGCTAATGATTCTGCCAGCTCACCACTTTAATAATAATACTAATAATAATAATATAGAAAGGATTGAGGTAACTCCTCCTGAAGATATATATATCTTCAGGAGGAGTTACCTCAATCCTTTCTATATAAACGAAAATGAAGTAGATTGACAAATTTATTTTTTGAACCAGTGGAAGACACGCAAGATGTCGAAATATTGTTCACGAGATAGCAAATGGCACTCTTCTTTTAATTTTAATAATAATAATAATAATAATAATAATAATAATAATAATAATCCTTTCTGCTAAAGGCACGAGGCCTGAGATTTGGAGAGGTCGGACTAGTTGATTACATCAACACCAGTGTTTCACTGATACTTAATTTAACAACCCCAAAAGGATGAAAGGCAATGTTGACCTCAGCAGAATTTGAACTCAGAACGTAGTAATGGGCAAAATACCACTAAGTATTTCATCCAGTGTGCTATCAATTCTGCCAGCTCACTGCTTTGATGATGATGACGATGACGATGAGAAGAAGAAGAAGAAAAAGAAGAACGAAGAGCAGCAAATACACAATACGTGGTGAGAGGAGTGAAACAATGTGGCATCTTGTTAGTGAATGTGTAAAATTGGTAAAATGTGAATACAAAAGGCTGTATGACAATGTGGCAAGAATGATCCATTGGGAGCTTTGTGGAAATTATAGCCTAGAAAGATCAAAGACATGGTATGACTCAAAAGGAGTTACTGAGAATGACGATTGCAAAATCATGTGGGATGCATTGATTCAGTGTGACCATCAGATTTAACATCGAAAACCTGACATTGCTGTAGTGAACAGAAAAGAAAAGATTTGCCAGGTAATTGATGTATTGCACATCCTGGTGACAACAGGCTTGAAGAGAAAGATGAAGGAAAAGCAAAGAATTATGATGAATTGAAGTGGGAAATATACAGGTTGTGGACAATGAAGAGAGTGGACATGATACCAATAGCGACTGGTACGCTTGGAAGTATCAGTACCCAACTACCAGCATGGCTCAAAAAGATTGGAACGAATATGAAGATAGAAGTCCTAGAAAAAAAAAAATCATCATTGCTTGGAACTGCAAGAGAACTCTGCAGGATTCTTGAAGTATGATCAGTAAACATGTGTCACCTTAGTCAGCTGACTGAGGACAGCTGACACTTTCCATTATACCCAGTGAAAATGGATATATACCACTCAAATGCAACAAACCTCTGCAGAATGTGCAGGAAGAGTGTTGGAAATGTGACTCACATTGTTAGTGCTTGTGAAAGTCTTGCACAGAAAGAGTACAAGGGCAGACATGACAAGGCAACCCAAAACCTTCACTGACTACTATGCTGGAAGTATGAATATGAGGTAACAGGCACTTGGTACCAACATACACTGGAAAAAGTAATGGACAAAAGGGAAAGGCAAAGAAAACTCTGGGACTTTGACTTCCAGATAGACAAGGTGTTAGAGCACCGAAGGCCAGATATAGTAACCTTTAGGAGGGACAAACAAGAGTGCCTAATAAGTGACATGGCAGTACCAGGAGATCAACATATTATCATGAAAGAAAGAGAAAAATTAGATAAATATGGAGACCTGAGAATTGAGATTACCAAAATGTGGCTGCTACAAGAGTCGAAAATTAAGGTTGTCCCTGTTGTCATTGGAGCACTGGGTTCAATACCACCCAACCTGAAAAAATACCTGGAAATTTTAGAAATACCCTACAATCTAGGAGTATTGCAAAAATCAGCATTACTTGGAGCTGCACATATATTATGTAAAGTACTGTCTGTCTGAGGTCCTAGCTGTGACTTGACAGACAATACAAACCCCTGGTAGACATAATATCTTCAATCAACAACATCACAATATTGGACACTGCATGAGCATCTTAAATAATAATAATAATAATAATAATAATAATAATAATAATAATAATGCAAAGATAGGGACAGTGGAGAAGTGGTAAAGAAGTGTCCAAGTTGAAGTAACCTGGAGAAGAAAAACTGAGGAAAACATGAACACTGAACTGGAAGATGTGAAAAGAAGTGACAAAGACTGAACTCAGGATGCTGAACCTCTTGAAGGGCTCAACAAAGGTCTATAACATGTGAGAGATTCTGAACAGAAGGCTTATTTAAACAGTATATGAGAAATAATGAACAGGTAATAATGATGGTGGTAGTGGTGGGGATGCATCAGAAGAGCATCAGAAGAAATACCTTGTGGTATTTCTTCCAACTGGCTACATTTTGAGCTCAAATTTTACTGAGGTTAACTTTGCCATTCAGGGTCAATAAAATGTACCAACTAAGTACTAGGATTGATGGTATTGACTAACTCTCTACCCCAAAATTGCTGGCCTTGTACCAAAATTTGAAACCGTTATTATCTCCAACATCAAACCCATGCACAGTTTGTAGTGGCACATCATCATCATCATCATCATTTAGCGTCCATTTTCCATGTTGGTTTAGATTAGGCAGCTTGACTGGAACTAATAAGCTGGAGAGCTGCACCAAGCTCCAATCAGTTTTGGCTTGGTTTCTATGGCTAGGTGCCCTTCCTTATGCCAACCACTCCATAGAATGTACTGAGTGCCATTTGTATGTCATCAGCATAAGTGCCTCTTATGTGTCACCAGCACAGGTGCCTCTTGGGCATCACTGGCACACATACCTTCGGCATGTCACCAACATGGGTGCCTTTGACATGTCACCAGCACAACTGCCTTTGACATGTCACCAGCACAGCTGCCTTTGACATGTCACCAGCACAGCTGCCTTTGACATGTCACCAGCACGGCTGCCTTTGACATGTCACCAGCATGGCTGCCTTTGACATGTCACCAGCACGGCTGCCTTTGACATGTTACCAGCACAGCTGCCTTTGACATGTCACCAGCACAGCTGCCTTTGACATGTCACCAGCACAGCTGCCTTTGACATGTCACCAGCACAGCTGCCTTTGACATGTCACCAGCACAGCTGCCTTTGACATGTCACCAGCATGGCTGCCTTTGACATGTCACCAGCACAGCTGCCTTTGACATGTCACCAGCACAACTGCCTTTGACATGTCACCAGCACAGCTGCCTTTGACATGTCACCAGCACAACTGCCTTTGACATGTCACCAGCATGGCTGCCTTTGACATGTCACCAGCACAGCTGCCTTTGACATGTCACCAGCACAGCTGCCTTTGACATGTCACCAGCACAGCTGCCTTTGACATGTCACCAGCATGGCTGCCTTTGACATGTCACCAGCATGGCTGCCTTTGACATGTCACCAGCACAGCTGCCTTTGACATGTCACCAGCACAGCTGCCTTTGACATGTCACCAGCACAGCTGCCTTTGACATGTCACCAGCACAACTGCCTTTGACATGTCACCAGCATGGCTGCCTTTGACATGTCACCAGCACAACTGCCTTTGACATGTCACCAGCACAGCTGCCTTTGACATGTCACCAGCACAGCTGCCTTTGACATGTCACCAGCACAGCTGCCTTTGACATGTCACCAGCACAGCTGCCTTTGACATGTCACCAGCATGGCTGCCTTTGACATGTCACCAGCACAGCTGCCTTTGACATGTCACCAGCACAACTGCCTTTGACATGTCACCAGCACAGCTGCCTTTGACATGTCACCAGCACAGCTGCCTTTGACATGTCACCAGCATGGCTGCCTTTGACATGTCACCAGCACGGCTGCCTTTGACATGTCACCAGCACGGCTGCCTTTGACATGTTACCAGCACAGCTGCCTTTGACATGTCACCAGCACAACTGCCTTTGACATGTCACCAGCATGGCTGCCTTTGACATGTCACCAGCATGGCTGCCTTTGACATGTCACCAGCACAGCTGCCTTTGACATGTCACCAGCACAGCTGCCTTTGACATGTCACCAGCACGGCTGCCTTTGACATGTTACCAGCACAGCTGCCTTTGACATGTCACCAGCACAGCTGCCTTTGACATGTCACCAGCACAGCTGCCTTTGACATGTCACCAGCACGGCTGCCTTTGACATGTCACCAGCATGGCTGCCTTTGACATGTTACCAGCACAGCTGCCTTTGACATGTCACCAGCACGGCTGCCTTTGACATGTCACCAGCACAGCTGCCTTTGACATGTCACCAGCACAGCTGCCTTTGACATGTCACCAGCACAGCTGCCTTTGACATGTCACCAGCACGGCTGCCTTTGACATGTTACCAGCACAGCTGCCTTTGACATGTCACCAGCACAACTGCCTTTGACATGTCACCAGCATGGCTGCCTTTGACATGTCACCAGCACAGCTGCCTTTGACATGTCACCAGCACAGCTGCCTTTGACATGTCACCAGCACGGCTGCCTTTGACATGTTACCAGCACAGCTGCCTTTGACATGTCACCAGCACAACTGCCTTTGACATGTCACCAGCATGGCTGCCTTTGACATGTCACCAGCACAGCTGCCTTTGACATGTCACCAGCACAACTGCCTTTGACATGTCACCAGCATGGCTGCCTTTGACATGTCACCAGCACAGCTGCCTTTGACATGTCACCAGCACAGCTGCCTTTGACATGTCACCAGCACAGCTGCCTTTGACATGTCACCAGCATGGCTGCCTTTGACATGTCACCAGCACGGCTGCCTTTGACATGTCACCAGCACAGCTGCCTTTGACATGTCACCAGCATGGCTGCCTTTGACATGTCACCAGCACAGCTGCCTTTGACATGTCACCAGCATGGCTGCCTTTGACATGTCACCAGCATGGCTGCCTTTTGTGTATGAGTGGCACAGGTGCCTCGCAAGTGTCACCAGCATGGATTGATGATACAAAGGTGATGCCTTTCACATGTCACTGGCACTGACCATGCATGGCAGCATTCAGTTTTGTTCCTCGACATTCAGAGTTCAAATCTCTTTAGACATTACTTTTACTTTAGTCTTAATCCATCCCACCAGAGGTTTACTTTTAATCCATTTCATTGGAGGTTCAATAAAATAAACATCAGGCATGACACTCTACAAGGCTTAAGTGAGACCCACAATAGAGTATTACTCTTACATCTGGGATGGTGCTGCTGTTACACATGATGACATCTCGGACTACATCCAGCCTCTCAAGTAATAGGCACTAAATCACTAACAGGCACACTCCAGCCTCTAACTCACAAGCATGTTGTTTCCTCTCTCTTTCTCTGTCTTCTCTGTCACTGCTTTAAAAGCCTCTGTTTTTTGGTGCCGGCTGATCTTGTACCTTTTCTGTTCAGGTGCCTTCAACCCAGTCATGTCTTCACTTCTCATCACCTTTGTATCATCAATCCTTGCCCTCCATCCCTGCACTAATCCCTCTGCCCAGCACTTCATCTCCAAAACATAAGTTCTGTGGAATGTTCTCTTTGCAAGCAGTTTAAACAGAACATGAACGTCATCAAGTTCGCTGGTCTCAGAGGGCCTGTAAAATCTATGGGTACTGCCCTTCCTCCATATTCAAGAAGTACAAAAAATTGTAGCAAATATTATGCTCAATACCACAGATTTGCTTGTCAGTTACTTGACCTTTACTACTTGAGCATGTCCCTTAGTGGCTGACACTATGTGCATCTCTGTTGATGAGCAAGAGTAGTGGGATATCATTACAGCCGTGTGTTGAGAGGGATTCTTTTGGTTTTGAATAAATGTAAGAAAAGCAAAATCTGAAGGAAATAGCCATTTTTCATACTTTCTAGGAGTAAACAAATAGGAAATAAAAAAACAGTTGCTACCCAAGGACAAAAATCATGTTATACAGTGTTACTATCACTAATGTGGAGGCGCAATGGCCCAGTGGTTAGGGCAGCGGACTCGCAGTCATAGGATCGCAGCTTCGATTCCCAGACCGGGCGTTGTGAGTGTTTATTGAGCGAAAACACCTAAAGCTTCACAAGGGGATGGTGGTGAACCCTTCTGTACTCTTTCACCACAACTTTCTCTCACTCTTACTTCCTGTTTCTGTTGTGCCTGTAATTCAAAGGGTCAGCCTTGTCACACTGTGTCACGCTGAATATCCCCGAGAACTAAGTTAAGGGTACATGTGTCTGTGGAGTGCTCAGCCACTTGCACGTTAATTTCACGAGCAGGCTGTTCCGTTGATCGGATCAACTGGAACCCTCGATGTCGTAAGCGACGGAGTGCCAACAAAAACTATCACTAACATCAATATCGGTAATTGGAACTATAAACAGCTCTGAAGTTAACTATGTCATATGGTGGGAGCCAATTCAGTCAAATATACCGCACTCTGCCATTCTTACAAATTGAGAGTGTGTGGTGTTATGACCTAGTATTTGCATCAATTCCACCAGTGCCAACATTAAAATAAAAACCTTCTGAATACACTCTCTCTTTCTCTCTCTCTCACTCACTTCAAAACATTGATCTTATTGGTCTTCTTAATGAAGAGTTTTTTGGGGTTTTTTTGTTTCTTTTAATGTAAAATGCTGATGGTTGGTGAGATGGTGTGGAACAACAGTTGTGCATAACTGCAAAATTATTCATTAAACAAGCAAAATTAGATTGAAGTATTCTTCACTAAAATTTCAATCAAGAAATTACAGTGAAAAATAATAACAATAACAGTAACCTTAAAGAATAGGTGAGGAAAAATTGATTTCAATTTTTATTTTTATTCTTTTTATATGTAATATTTTATTATTTTTTCATTTTATTTTCACCTATTTTTAACTATGGCTTAATTTGTTTTCTCCTCATTCAATAGTCTGCTTTTCAGTTCTGTTCTCTATTCTGGACCGAGATAAAATGGTTTACAAATTCAGAAGAAACCCAAAAGGCTTTTGTTGATGTTGTCTTTTTTGTTTTTGTCTTTTTCTTTTTGTTTTGCTTTTAATTTCTTATTTTCACAAAAGAATGAAGAGAAAGAAAAAATTATTCTAGCTTCTTTAAGTGTATTCAAAATATTGTCTTTGAAATTAAAATGTACATTATAAAGTATTCTCAACATCAGAATAAAGATTTATGCTAATCCACTAGGGCCAATTTAAACCATTTTTATTGTTGTTGTTGTTGTTGTTATTGCTCTCCTTCTCACTCTTTTAGCGTATTTTAGGTTCCCCTCCTGCAACTCTTGAAAAGAAAAGGAATGAAGTGCTGTAGAGAATACAGAATGAGTGTCACATTTTGTAGGTTCATGAAAAATTCATCATTTCAAAAGTCATTTACACTTCACTGTTTTTGAGGATTTTTTTTTTTTTATTATTTTTCTTATTTAATTTATTGCTTATTTCCTATTTACAAAAAAATCTACATACATAGAATGCGAATCTAAAGACACAATTATTTAATTTTTTATTTTTGTCCTAAATGTTGGAAGTAGAAAGGAATGAAGTAAGCATGATCACTTGGACATGAAATGTTAACCAGTATGAAAAGATAAACTCATGTGTGTGTTTATATATATCATCATCATCATCATCATCATCATCGCTTAACATCTTCTTTCCATGCTGGCATGGGTTGGACAGTTTGACATGGAGCTGGCTAGCAGGGAGCTGTCCAGACTCCAATTGTCTGTTGTGGCATGGCTTCTACTGCTGGATGCCCTTCCTAATGCCAGCCAGTTAACATAGTGTGTTGGGTACTTTTTATGTGCCACCAGCATATATATGTGTGTGTGTGTGCATGGGTGTGTATCATATGTAATGTTATTTAACATATACATACTGTAGGGCAGCGAGCTGGCAGAATCGTTAGCACACCGGGTGAAATGCTTAACAGTATTTCATCTGCAGTTAGTTCTGAGTTCAAATTCAATTAAATAAGTGCCACTTACACACTGGGATTGATGTTATCAACTTAGTCCCTTTCTGTCCTTGTTTGTCCCCTCTATGTTTAGCCCCCAGTGGGCAATAAAGAAATAAACATATACATACTGCTAATAGGCCAATTTCTGAAGCATTTGTTCTAAGATTATGTCTCTTATAGGTGTGGTGTCACTATTCAATATCAGAGGGAGATAAAATATTGTCCCTGCAGCAGCAGTGAGAACACCGGTTACATTTCAGTCTTAGGGTGATTGCTTTTACTCTCTCTGTCTCTCACTAATATGTATTGTTTTTCATACAGTATGTCCATAATATATGTTTTTTAGTGACCAATCAATATTCAAAAGTAGGCTGAAATGTTCATAGGCTGACTATTAAAGAGTGATGCCAGAGCTGTGATACTTTGCATGCATTAATTTCAAAGCTTTTTATTCATAACTGCATTGTTTCTTTCCAGGTAAAATGACATCTGACAGCTCAAAGAAAATTTCATAAGTAATTAGTATTGACTTCTCTTGAAAACTGAAAAAATTTAACACCATGGTATTTATTATCAAGTACCTGCAGGAAAAGGGAACTTTATCAACAGTGCAAAAGTGGACAACAAGTTGGATCAACTGAAACACATGCTGTCTTAACTAACAGAGTGCCAGTTATTATATAAGAAACATATATGATATAAAGTTGATGGGCAAGGAAGCAACTGAAAGTAAAAAAAACAATTGTATGCCAGTCCAAATATGTTTGAGAAATATTTGAATCCATAAAAGGCTTTCCACTACAGTTCATAAGAGCAATTATAAATGAGTGAAGAACAAATATATAGTGCGTGTGTTTATTAGGCAAGAGAAAAAAATGATCATCCCGAACTATAACAATATCTGTTTCAACACACAATTTCAGATCAGGAATCTTGCAAAACAAATTTGTAAATTTATGTTTACATTTCAGGAGGTTCCTGTTAGCTTTGTGGAGCCCACAAGATGGTGGCACAGCTGGAAGTTGATCGCCAATAGCAAAGGGAGATAAACCCCCAGTGTTACCTTTGAGCTGTGAGAGATTTCTCCCCTCTATATTTTTAAGAAGTTATGGGCCAACAGGTTTTGGGGATCTGACGATATGCCATAAAGCTAAACCCTTTATGGATGGAAATATATACTCTTTACTCTTTTACTTGTTTCAGTCATTTGACTGCAGCCATGCTGGAGCACCGCCTTTAGTCGAGCAAATCGACCCCAGGACTTATTCTTTGTTAGCCTAGTACTTTTTCTATCGGTCTCTTATGCCGAACTGCTAAATTACAGGAACCTAAACACACCAGCACCGGTTGTTAAGCGATATTGGGGGGACAAACACAGACACACATACACATATATATATACATATACATATATATATACGATGGGCTTCTTTCAGTTTCCGTCTACAAAATCCACTCCCAAGGCTTTGGTCGGCCCGAGGTTATAGTAGAAGACACTTGCCCAAGGTGCCATGCAGTGAGATTGAACCCAGAACTATATAGTTGGTAAACAAGCTACTTACCACACAGCCACTCCTGTACCTATATATATATATATATATATATATATATATATATATATATATATATATATAGAGAGAGAGAGAGAGAGAGAGAGAGAGAGAGAGATAGATAGATAGATAGATAGATAAAACAAGCTTCTTTCAGCTTCTGTCTACTAAATTCACTAACAAAGTTTTCATTGGCCCAAGGCTGTAGAAAAAGACACTAACCCAAGGAACCATGCCGTGAGACAGAACCCAAAACTACATCGTTGGGAAGCAAGCTTCTTAATCACATAGTAATGTCAGAGGGTGAAATACCTTTGATCACAGGTCTTCTTGATCAAGTCTAACATGGGGCTACACAACTACACAAAAACTAATCAACTCTAATTTTAATAAGACAGTGAAATTTTACCCCTAAATGATATTGAAATAACCATTTATTTAGTACTTCATCAAGAATTCCAGCTCATGAAGTATATATATCAAAATATATCTCAAATCAATAACTGATAAAAATCACCTGAACTGGAAGTGACAAGTGGTTATCGTTGTCAGCAAGAATCAATTCATTATAAAGCTTGAAGTGATGTGTATGTAAGTGTGTGTGTATGAGTGTATGTGTGCATATGAGTGTATGCGTGTGTGGTATCGCATGAGAAGGAAAAATACTTAATGTTTCAGAGAAGAAGTCTAAGACAGAGAATAATATTTGAGAAATATCAATAAAAGATGTTATCGTCATTGTCAATAAAGCATGAGATTTTAATTACCTTAAGCTCACCTCCCCTCCACCCTCTTTACACACATGCATGCACACACACACACACACACACATCGCAGTTTGTGAACAGTTGTATTGTTAGTGACAGGCTTCCCAATGTTTCTTGGCGTTTCTTAGGGTAAAAATGACAAGGGAGTGTCTTGTAACTTGGGCAGAAAAAATACTATGAGGGACTTGTTTAAAAGTACTGCTTTGTCAGTTTTCTTGAACCATTGTTTACATGTTTAACAACAGGTATACACATAGGTGCAGGCTTGGCTGTGTGGTAAGAATCTCGCTTCCCAACCAAATGGTTCTGGGTTCAGTCCCACTGTATGGCACCTTGGGCGAGTGTCTTCTATTATAGCCTCAGGTTGACCAAAGCCTTGTGAGTGAATTTGGTAGATGGAAACTGAACGAAGCTCATCGTACATGTGTGTGTGTGTGTGAGTGTGTGTGCGTGTGTACATGTGTGTGTCTGTGTGTATTTATGTGCATGTGTCTTTGTGTCTATGTTTGTCCCCCAACCATTGCTTGACAACCATTGTTGGTGTGTTTACGTCCCTGTAACTTAGCAGTTTGGCAAAAGAAACTGATAGAGTAAGTACTAGGCTTACAAAGAATAAGTCCTGAGGTCGATTTCTTTGACTAAAACACTCTTTAAGATAGTACTCCAGTATGGCCGCAGTCAAATGACTGAGACAAGTAAAGGAATAAAAGAATAAAAGAATCCGTGTAGGCACACACATATCATCACCAACATCATCATCATTTTATAAACGATTTCATGCTGATCAGAACAGGTTGGCTTATGCCAGTGTGGCTTTGTTCTAATTCAGACATATTGTCCTCCTAGACAAATTTGGGAACCACATTTCACTCATACAATTAATTTTTTGGCTTGGTTTTCCAATGGCTAGATGTCCCTTCTATGACCAATCCTTTTACAGAGTATACTCTACTATACCGGGTGCATTTCATTATGACACCAGCACTAGTAAGGCTGTCATGTCCTAGACAAGACTAAAGAGTCCTCTTTGTTCTATGTTTGCCAGCTACTTTGCAGAATGTACTGGGTGCATTTCATCATGGTACCAGCACATGTGTGGTCATGTTCAAACCCATAAAATTAAAAGACCTCACTACTCTATAATGGTTAAGAAGTTTTATTGTTTTAGATTTATGTTTCAAATATTTAGTACTATAATTCTTTAAAATAGATCAAAATAACGCATATGTATATGATACATATATATAATATAAAACCACATTAAAAATATGAATCCAAAACCAGAAGAAAAAATGGAAAAAGACGAACAAGGAAAGAAAAAGAAAGAAAAAAAAAGGAAAAGGAAAGAAAAAGCAGAAAAATACATCGATTCAACACCAAGTGCCTCAATTGGTCACACAACACAAGGTTCAACGGATCTTGTTCAATGCAATGTAACCAAAATAGTGAGGTGAAGAAGAGTTATGACAGGATGACCATGATAAGTAGGTCAAGGGAGCAAGAGTGTGTGAGTAGAAATAACATAAGATGGTAGAGGGGATATATATATATATATATATCTGTAAAAATATGTGACACTTATTCGGTAGCCATGATAAGGAATTTTCAATGGCCGGATAACTGAAGAGATGGTGGCGTGGGTTCCCACTCCGGCATCTGAAACTCAGAGTTTTATCATGGCTACTGAATAAGTGTCACATATTTTTACAGATAAATTCCTCTATTTACATAATATCAAGGTCTCTTTCTTTCTTTTGTTGTCCTTCCTATCAATATATATATATATATATATATATATATATATATATATATATATATATATATAAACAGGAAATTGGAAAAAAACTTTTGGTGTTATTTATTCACCATTAAACATGTTTCATTTACAAATAGGAGTTACAAAATTGTGGGGGAAACATGCAAGATATCTTCTCTTAGGAATTCTTCCGACAGAGAATCAAATAATATAAAATTTGCCTTTACATATATAAGCTTGAATGTGTATGTGTGTTTGCTTATTGCATCCATTTCTAACTCACTCTCTTTTTTATATTACTAGTTTTGTTCTTTATTCTCCTCTCCTACTACCTATAGGATTCCTGATTACTGACAATAAATGAAAGCTTCATCCAAATGTAAATTTTGTATTACTTGATTCTCTGTCTGAAGAATTTCTAATAGGAGAACTTGTCTTACATGTACAATTTTGTAACTCGTTTTAACAAATGAAACACATGTAATGATGAATAATACCAAAAGTTTTTCCAATCTCTTGTTTTAATATATAATTACTCTGCAAAAAATGTGTATGTTATTTACACTGTTGGTGACGTCCTGTACTCATATATGCATGTATATAGTATATATATATATATATATATATATATATATATATATATATATGTGTGTGTGTGTGTGTGTGTGTGTGTAGAAGAAAAGGGGAGAGGTAGGGGGAGGATGAGAAAGAGAGAAAAAATCAAAGGGACATAGTGAAGGGACAAGGGAGATAATCGATCAATACTAGATAGATTAAAGTAAAAGAAGGCCAAGAAATGTAAGAGAGGAGGCGCTAGAAAAAGAGGAAAGAAAGAAAAAAGTATGAGGGAAACTAAAAGAAGGAGTAAAATAGTCGTCCAGAATTTAGATATATACTTACAAGGTAAGCAAAAGTGTACATACACTGCTATATGTATATATAAATGAAAAAATGGAACAAGAATACAACAGATGACAATAAAACTTCCGGACAGATAAACGATATGAAGACAGACAGGGAAAACAACAAAAAGACAGACAGGACAAAACAAGGACAGGCCATTCGTGGCCTTCTCTCCTCAGTCAAGTATATATATATATATAAGCACAGGCATGGCTGTGTGGTTAGGAAGCTTGCTTCCCAGGTACATGGTTTCGGGTTCATTCCCACTACATGGCACCTTGAGCAAGTGTCTTCTGCTATAGCCTCTGGCTGACCACAGCCTTGTAATTGAATCTGGTAGGCAGAAGTTACTGCTGTGTGTGTGCATGTGTAAGTGCTTGTGCCTCTTAATATATATATATATATATATATATATATATACACACACACACACACACACTCGCACGCACATACACACACACACACACACACACACACACACACATACACATATATGACAGGCTTCTTTCAGTTTCTGTGTACCAAGTCCAGTCACAAGGCTTTGGTCGGCCTGAGGCTATAGTGGAAGACACTTGCCCAAGATGCTACACAGTGGGACTGAACCCGGAACCATGTGGTTAGGAAGCAAGCTTCTTACCACACAGCCATGCTGCACCTGTGTGTGTGTGTGTGTGTGTGTGTGTGTGTGTGTGTGTGTGTGTGTGTGTGTGTGTGTGTGTGTGTGTGTGTGCATGCACACACGTCATGGCCTACATCAGTTCTGATAGAACAGTCATTCCAAGTAAGGTGATTCCATCTTTTCTTTAGACATAGTATATCTAGGATTACATAGATATAGGAATGGAATGCCTCTAGTTAAAATGCCTTTGATCTTAAGATTGCTGTATCAAAGCTGACCAAAGATCAAACAGCAACAACAACAGACAGGTACATACAACAAATGCAGGAGTTATCTCTTGGTTAATATAACATGATTTGTGTTTGTGTAATGTCAAAAATAGATAAAAGTACGCTTAATATGAAATTCATCACATGGGATCAGAACAAGAAATGGTTCTTATACATAATAGTTGCAGTCACAACAGAAATACCATAAAGATAGCTTCATAGCTTTTTGCCAAAATTCAAAATTTCTTTTGAATTTTGCTAAAACTTTTAGACATCATTGTCTTGCAAAATGATTTTGTCATATAAATTTATGTATGAAGGGCAATGGGATGACAGAATTGGTAGTTTTCAGGTGGTGAAATAGCAGAATTGGTAGTGTGTTAGGCTGGTGTAATAACAGAATTGGTAGAGGTTTAGAGTAATGGAATAGCAGAATAAAAAGTTGAATAAAATGTTTTGTTGGATTTGATTATGGTTCTTTAAGTTGAAATACCAGCCTGGTCAACTTTGCTTTTAATCCTTCCAAACTTCTGATCACCTCAACATTAAGTCATTGGCTTTTTGCTATAATAGGATGTAGAATTAATAAATAGTAACAGTCATGTAGTTGTGTATGAATTCACATATCTTAAAAAGTATATATATATATATATATATATATATATATATATATATATATATATATATATAGACATACATGTACATATGTGTGTGTGTAAAGTCACATACCTTCCTTAAGATTTATAAATATGTACCTATACAAAAGTGTGTATTTATGTACTATATTCAGATACTTCGAAATACCTTTACATTATTGTGTGTGTGTATGTGTGTATGTGTGTGTGTATGTGTGTGTGTGTGTGTATACATACATACATATATGTTTATGTATGTATGTATGTGAGAGAAAGAGGGAAAGAGGGATAGAGAGAAAGTGCGAAAGATGGTGGGACAGATAACACGTACGTATTGATGTGTGTGTATATGGTACAAGTATGTGTCTATGTGAAAGGTATTCCAGTAATAATGTTTATGCAGCTACGGCTACCAATTTCCATATATTTTTCTCTAAAAACACTTTCATTACAAAAACATAACTCAGTGAAAATATCCTGGAGCTTTAATACCTGTTTTTAAACATCAACAGAAACCAGTAAACTCCAACAGATGGAAAAATTCTCTTCAATTTCAAAAACTCATTTAATTTTGCTCTAGTATATTTTTGTAGTTTGAAAATTTCAGAAATATATATATCTAATAATTAGCGGGAACAAGCACATATCTATTTACACACATGTATACAATTTCTATATACACACACATTCTGAAATGTGCATGTGTGTGTGTGTGTGTCTGTCTCTTTTATATATATATATATATATATATATAAATATACAGATATAGGGCAGGGAATCGTCAATTAGTAATAAAATCAATAATTAACAATTTTGCCAAGTAGTTCAGTATGAAAAAAACCTTTATCGGTAAAACCATTTATAATCATAAATGTACATGCTAATCCCTGTATATTTATGATTATATATATATATATATATATATATATATATATCTGAAAGAGAGAGACACACATACACACACACACACACATGCACATATATATATGTGTGCTTGGGTGCACATATCATCTCTTTCCACATACAGTAGACTATATAAAACACTCACATATAATCATCATCATCATTTAACATCCATTTTCCATGCTGACATTGGTTGGATGGTTTGACAAGATTCAATGAGACAGAGGATTGTGTTGAACTCCAAAGTCTGCTTTGCAATAGTTTCTATGGCTAGATGCCCTCCATAATGCTAATTACTTCATTGAGTCTATTGGGTGCTTTTTTGTAACTAAGAAAAATTAAAAAAACCCTTTCATAGCAGATTGGTAGGTGGCATAGAAGAAGGGTAGGTGGCATAGAAAAGATACATGGCTACTCAGGTAATACATAAGAGTGGGTGACAGTAGCTGAAAAGAAGATGATTGGTGTTGAGGTGCCAGAGTATGCTATCAAGGTACAAGAAGGTAAGTATAAGAGAGATTACAATCAAGGATCAGGAAGGGTGGGGGGAAAAGGTTCATGAGAGTGTGTGAGGAGAGTGACAGATGGTTAGAGATGAGGGTAGATGTGAATGCAGTGAATGATGTATAAGGGTAGAGATGTGATCAGTTGTAAACATCAGTGTAGGGGGGTAAAATAAATAACCCAAAAAGGGTGGAGAGCAGTAATATAATAAACCTGTGGTTATATATTGATTTCAAATTTTGGCACAAGGTCAGCAATGTTAGCAGAAAGAGGAATGCGGTGAGCTGGCAGAAATGTTAGCATGCTGGGTGAAATGCTTTGCAGTATTTCATCCGTCTTTATGTTTGAGTTCAAATTCCGCTGAGGTTGACTTTGCCTTTCATCCTTTCAAGATTGATAAATTAAGTACCAGTTGCGTACTAGGGTCAATCTAATTGACTGGCCCCCTCCTACAAAATTTTGGGCTTTGTGCCTAGAGTAGAAAAGAATGTCAGAGGAAAAGGGTTAAGTCATTTACATTGACCCCAAAGTTCAACTAGTACAAATTTTATTGATCCCAAAAAGATGAAAGGCCAAGTCAACCGTGGCAGAATTTGAACTCAAGATGTAAAAATGGACAAAATGTTGCTAAGTATTTTGCCCAGTGTGCTAACAGTTCTGCCAACTCACTGCCTTAACCTGTAGATATATTTATTTCTTTATTGCCCACAGGGGGCTAAACATAGAGGAGACAAACAACGTAACTGGTACTTATCTAATCAACCCCGAAAGGATGAAAGGCAAAGTTGACCTCGGCGGAATTTGAACTCAAAACGTAATGGCAGACAAATTACCGCTAAGCATTTCGCCCGGCGTGCTAATGATTCTGCCAGCTCGCTGCTTTAAACCTGTAGATATATTGATCAGAAAATGGGATGAGCCGTGTAAGAGTGGAGAGAGAGAGAGAGAGACCTATACAGTTGATATGAAAAATATAAAGTTGAAATATAGTAATCATACACTGTAGTTTAAACTTGATAAATTTATGGTTTCATATTTTACTCTAACATTTTGTCACAGCATTGTATTAACAAGCACAGAATCAAGCATTTCCCCCTACAAAACTACTTTAAGCCTTTGGCATTCAGATTACTCTGTCAAATGTAATGCTTATTTATTCACACTGTTTTGTAAAACATCAGAATTTATCTTGTAGCTTTGAGTTTTCGATGATATGATTGTTTATTTTTAAAATGACATTGTAAGTAGGTGTGAGAGACCTGATCTGGTATGTTTGAACATAAAATGGGTGGAATATTTGGGTTTTATAATGGCCAGTTTGAATATTAAATATTTTTCAGTAAATGTATGATGGAACACTAAATTTTGTTTTTCCCATAAAACATACTTGTAAAATAGGGATGTGTCTAATGTGAATGTGCATTTCAGACACTGGCAAATACTGTACATACTTGACCATGAAGATTATACCGATTTATTCAAGTGAGCATGGTACAAATTTTCAAAAGCCAGGTGATCTGAGGATCATAGAACTGAGTTTGTTCAAATATATAATAAATTCTTTGTGATAGATTATTTTTCTGGAAATGATTAAATATAAGCCAACTGTCAACAGGTAATATGTTCAAAATGTATTATGACTGTTCATGTCAGATTTCACATAAAATATGATGGTTAGCAATGTTCTTGGCACTAATTTTCCAACATACCCCAACCCTCAACACACACAAAACAAAACTACCAGGAAACATTGAATGTTTCTATTAAATCCATTCTTCCAATTACCACATTGTTTACAATAACTCAAACACACAAAGACTAGAAACCATTTAGATACAAAGAACACAGAATATCTGTTGTTCTGTAGCCAAAAATCCTTATTATAGAATCCTTTAGCCTTGGAACATCAATGAATTGGGTTTAGGGAATATGTATAGATACAATAAAACTACACTAATAAAGAAACTAGCATGGACACACAAAAAGATTTTTAAAAAATTAATACTGTAAAATAGAACGGTCATATTTTTAATGAAATAAACTTGAAAAGATGTTCCCATTTTAAATTATATGAGAATGTGTGTAGAGAAGGGGAGTTAGAGGGGACATACTTCAGCCAATTAGCTTGGAACTAATGAATAAGTAGAACCAATTCAATCCCCAATTTTAATTATATTTCACTTTATTGATCCATCTGGGAATTAAGATGTGAGAGATGCACATAAATTTCTGAATTATTATTTTACGCTCCATTTCTACTATATACCATCACCTCCCACCATGAAACAATGATCTGCTACCACTGTCACTACCTCAAACAGAAGCTCTTTGTAGATATACTAATATTATAACATTGAAATGCACCATAAAACAGTTACTAAAGTGCTTCCCCACAATATTTTACAAACAATTTTTTTTTTAAATCAACATATTTACTGATATATTCTATAAATTAAGAACTAATATGTCATTGTTGACTTCTGTGACTGAAAATATATAAATTATATACAGAGAGAGAGAAATTAGCAATATTTCAGTCTCTGTATGTGAACAGGCTAATGGAAGAATTAACCAATTCATCAGAACTTCTAACATATATTGCTTTAACCTGTTAGCATTTAAACCAGCCATATCTAACCCAAATATTTTGTCTGTTTTATGTTCAAACTAGCTAGATCCAGCCTCTCACACATACCCTACAATATGTTTCTAAGATAAATAATAATGTCAAAATCTTGAATAAATAAGGATTACATTTGACGAGGTAATCTGAATACTAAAGAGTTAACACATTTTCTTTACAACAGTGGGCCCTATAAAGAAAGACAGAGCCAAATGCCATATTACGTTACAAGTTTAACCATAGGAAAAGTCTTAAAGGTATGAGTTGGTTAGTATTTCGATGGAAATAAAGAGAATTTCCAAATAAGTTTATAGGAATAGAAACAGACATACTTTGGCAAATGACAATTTCATTTATCTGTAGTAGACATTTAGAAGAACAAAAAATATTTTAATAATCGTTTCTCAGATATGCATAAAACCTGATGCATTTTTAGCAAAGCTAAACATAAAGTTGTGGCAATAATGCTTCTTCCAAGACAATTACTGACATAAATGAAGTGAAATGACTTTAGTTAACAAATGAGAGTAAATCTTGTACCAGACACACAGGAAACTTAATTATGTTGGTTGTACATAATTAAATGGTTAGGATGTCGGCCAACCAGCTGAAAACGGTTTATATTTTGTATTCAGTGTTGGTCTGTCTCTTTGACTTCACTTCTGTTATTTCCTGCTTCTCATGGTGACTATTTATAGATACATGGTCACAGTTCACTGCACCAAACAATGGCAGTGCTGTGACAAATATTTCTTTAGCAGTTCCTAACTTAATTCTTTCTACAAGATACAGGGCAGAGAATGAATGTAATCCATTTTATTATTATTATTATTACCAGCGAAACACTGGAGTTGATGTTTCAGTCATTTTACTGTGGCCATGCTGGAGCACCACATTTAGTTGAACAAATCGCCCCCAGGACTTATTCTTTGTAAGCCTAGACCTTATTCTATCGGTCTCTTTTGCCAAACCACTAAGTTATGGGGATGTAAGCACACCAACATCGGTTGTCAAGCGATGGTGGGGGGACAAACACAGACAAACATATACACATATACGATGGGCTTCTTTCAGTTTCCATCTGCCAAATCCACTCACAAGGCTTTGGTCGGCCCAAGGCTATATTAGAAGACATTTGCCCAAGGTGCCACATAGTAGAACTAGACCCGGAATCATGTGGTTGGTAAGCAAGCTACTTACCACACAGCCACTCTCTTTTTTCTTTTACTTGTTTCAGTCATTAGACTGCAGCCATGCTGGGGCACTGCCTTGAAGAATTTTTTAGCTGAATGAATCGATCCCATTACTTTTTTCTTTTTTAAGTCTGGTACTTATTCTATCAGTCTCTTTTGCTAAACCATTAGGTTAACACACCAGTGCCAGTCATCAAGCAGTGGGGGAGGGGACAAACGAACACACACACACATATATATATATATATATATATATATATATATATATCATCATCATCATCATCATCATCATCATCGTTTAACGTCCGCTTTCCATGCTAGCATGGGTTGGACGATTTGACTGCGGACTGGTGCAACCGGATGGCTACACCAGGCTCCAATCTAATTTGGCAGAGTTTCTACAGCTGGATGCCCTTCCTAACGCCAACCACTCAGAGAGTGCGGTGGGTGCTTTTACGTGTCACCCGCACGAAAACGGCCACGCTCGAAATGGTGTCTTTTATGTGCCACCCGCACAAGAGCCAGTCCAGGGGCACTGGCAACGATCTCGCTCGAAAACCCTACAAAGCCAGTCAGGCGGTACTGGCAACGGTCACGCTCAGGATGGTACATCTTATGTGCCACATATATAAATATATATATATATACAATGGGCTTCTTTCAGCTTCTACAATGGGCTTCTTTCAGCTTCTACAATGGGCTTCTTTCAGCTTCTACAATGGGCTTCTTTCAGCTTCTACAATGGGCTTCTTTCAGCTTCTACAATGGGCTTCTTTCAGCTTCTGTCTACTAAATCCACTCACAAGACTTTGGTTGGCCCAAGGATACAGAAGACACTTGTGCAAAGTACCACACAGTGGGACTGAACCTAGAACAATGTGGTTGGGAAGCAAGCTTCTTACCACAAAGCTCCATGCAACTTAAAGTTTTGCAGGCCTCTAACAGAAGTCTGTCTCTTTCAGGCTTTAGATTACTGGTTCTGTAATCTAAAACCTAAAAGAGACAGACTTCTATTAGAGGTCTACAAAAATTTAAGTCACATGGAGTGAAATCAAACTTTTAAATAATACATATAACTCTTATTAAATGTATTTGAGTGCTCTTTTTTCCGTTTGTCCACTCACTTGTTTATATATATATATATATATATATATATATATATATATATTGATCAATGAAATTCCAACTTAGTCTGATTTTTACATTTTATTATTTGCAGGTTTTACAATTTTACAATATTGAAATAAACTAGTACTTTCATGTATTACACAATCATCAGGTTTATGTAGTGACAGTCGTGTTCTACAATTTTGAAAAGCATGAAAGGGCTAGTTTATTTCAATATTGTAAAATTGTAAAAATTGCAAATAATAAAATCAGACTTAGTTGGGCTTCCATTGATTAATATATTCTTCTATACACAATCATACAAACTCGAATGTGTGTGTGTGTGTGTGAGTGAGCATGTGTGCATGCGTGCGTGTGTGCATGCGTGCATGTGTGCATGTGTGAGGGAGTGATTTCTCAGTCATGTAGGTTACTGCAGTGATAAGAACCATGCACGTGTGAAACTAAACTTTCATTCAATAGAGGCAACTATTCCAACAGCTTTACCTTTCAACAACTAGTACAACACATTTTACATAGAACTTGAATTTGCTACTTTAAGTTATACATCTGGTACTATATCTAGACATCTACGACTACATCTATACATCTAACAACACATCTACATATCTGGCATATCTATACATCTGGTAGTATGTCTTTATGTCTACTATTACATTTATACATCTAATACTACCTATCTTTAAAACACTCCATCGCTAAGTAACTAAAGAAATAAAAAATAAATCAAGAAAAAAAGGAAGAAACAGCCAGAATCTTAAATGTAGCTTCTTTAGTCAATGGACCATAAAATACTGGGAGATTTATTTATTTGCATGGAATGGTATCTACTTTCAGTGTAAATTCATATTTTAACATTTCACTAGCCTCATAGCTTCATACACTACACACACACACACACACACACACACACACACACACACACAGATTTGCATTCCTTCTATGAATACAAATGTAATATGTGTGATATACAAACACACACACACACACATCATATACACAGACATGTACACAGTGAAGACACTGCTGCTATGGTTAGCTTCTCTGAATATATTCTGTATTCAAAGAAAGGAAAGCAAAGACCATTTTCCAGTTGCCCTTCAGCTACTATTTCTGCCAAATCATAGATACTCTATCATTAAAACATTCAAAGCCAGTCAATTAGAAGATCTTAATTGAATTCTAAGCCACAAATACTGTTTCTTGTGATGATTACGGTTAGTTTCCATTATCTTTTAAGTAGTATTTCTAATAAAACAACATTTAAGATTCATCTAAACATTTATCAAAAAGCTGGTCTCACAGTGAAATATTTATTATATTCGGTTACTATGTGAAATTAGGATGGTATGACTTCAGCTGGATTAGAAAGAGGAACTCCAAGGGTTGGTTCACACTTATGTATACTGGTTTACTGATATCCATGTGGTCTTACCATTAATTCTGTATGAGCCATGTTGGATTCCTGGTAGTACTCCTTATTAACATTGTCAAGTATGATAGTACTCCTTGGAAACATTGATAAGAGTTGACTGCTGCTAGCACTCCTTGGAAACATTGATGAGGATGTGCTGGTGAGACTCCTTGTGAATAAACATTCACATGAGTGGATACCTGGTAATAGCCCTTGTGCATCTTGATGACAGTAGGTTATTGGTAATTAAATGTTCATCCTTCATGTCCCTGAAGATGACCAGATTAGCAGCTTTAATCTTTGGGGTTCTGGAGATAGCTCATTAGTCCAATATCAGCATAAAATCCATGGTTAAAGTGGGAGCATGTAACAGCAGAATCAGGACCTGGAGCAACTTTTGCTTTCCATGCAGCCCTCTTCCCTTTAATTTCTCTGGTTTCTCTGATTATTTCTAAGTACACCTTGCTAATGTTGATGAAGGTAAATATTGGTAGTACTTCTGGTCAGGTGTAATCTGTGATGCAGACAAAAGCTAAAACCATTTAACCAAGTTGTGGCTGCATAATAAAATGTACTTTTGTTATGAGCATTTATTTTTAGTTATAATTTATGTTTTTATTAATTCTTAAAGGAAATGTTTGCATGCAGTCCTTCAATATTCATTAAGGGTTTGGAATGAACTGGTCCTAAATAGATATATTTTAAGTGAAGTGCTAATGAATTTCTATGATTAGAAATAGAGCCCTGGAATGATTTAGGATTCACTCTCTTCACTGAAGGATTCACTCTCTCTCTCTCTCTATGTGTGTGTGTGTGTTGGTGCCATGTCAAAAGCACACGGTACACTGTAAAGTGGATGGTGTTAGGAAGGGTATCCAGTTGTAGAAACCAAGGCAAAGCAGACAACAGTGTGATGCAGTTCTTGCCAGCTCCTGTCAAACCGTCCAATTCATGCCAGATGGACATTAAATGATGATGATGATACACACACAAATCAAACAAAGGAGATTCAACTGAAACACATATTTCACTCCCACCCATCTCTTTCAAACACAGACTCCTACTTTCACCCATTTCCTTCAAACACATACTCCCAATACAATTCATTCATGAAAGAGTTACTCATAGTCTCTTAATAAGCTAGAAATAGCAGCCAAATCTCTCCTGAACTTACTCTTATCATCTTATAAAATAATGCATGGAATAATGTTGTCCTGGGAAGACAGTACAGTCACAGATTGGCTGATAATCACTCATCAGTCAGTCTTCTCTATCACCAATCAATTTCTCCCCAACATCTCTGAAAAATTATTTTAAGCAACAACATACATTTCCCAGCTAAAACTGTTAATGATTAATAAATGACATTTCATAATTAACATCTTTTAATTTATTTCAGTCACTGAATTGCAGCCATGCTGGGGCAATACCTTGAAGGGTTTTGTCAAACAAATCAAACCCAGTATTTATAAGTCTGATACTTATTCAATCAGTCTGTTTTTGCCAAACAACTATGTTACGAGGATATAAACAAACCAACACTGGTTGTCAAGCGGTGGTGGGTAGCAAACACAAAGACACACATACAAGGAGAGACACACACACACACACACACACACACACACACACACACACAAGCATGGTTGTCCTTGCATTCAGGCTCATCTCCTACAACCCTAATCTTGCAGGCTTATAGGTGCTGGAGCCACATAAAAAGCATCCATTCCAGTGCTACGTAAAAGCACCCAGTGCACCCTGTAAAGTGTTTGGCATTAGGAAAGGCATCCAGCTGTTGAAACCATGCCAAAACAGACAGGGAGCCTGAACAGCCCTTCAGCTGGTCAGCTCCTGTCAAACTATCCAACCAATATCAGCATTGAAAAAATGCTAAATGATGATGATTATGATATATATACACATGCCTACAATAGGCTTCTTTCAGTTTCTGTATACCAAATCCACTCACAAGATTTTGGATGGCCCAGAGCTACAGCAGAAGACACTCGCCCAAGGTACCACACAATGTGACTGAACCCAGAACCATATGGTTGGAAAGCAAGTTTCTTACCACACACCCACATCAATATTTGTAGAAAATCTTCCTCAACTTTTATTCCACCATCTTCCCATGGCATAAGTAGCCAGAGATATCTTATTAATGATGCAAAAACCAAACTACCATATTCAATAATCTTCTCCTGTGTGCATTCATGTGTAACACAGTTTTTAACCAATCAAAGGTTACTTTTAAATTAGTCTAAATTACCGAAGAAAATTTATCCAATTATATACCACTAGTTCACACAATTGATCCCTAAGTCCACTTTCTGAAATGCCCCAATGTTTAGGTAGATATATCGATTCCAGCACCACTTTCCAACTAGACTACATTAACAGTTTCATTATTATTCCAAAGAAATCATTATTATTTAAAAATAAAGAAATCTTTATAATTCCTAACCCACAATTTTTAAACTATACCACTGAATTCATCATTCCCTAATCAAAATTAATATTGATCAAGTAATTTCAGTTTTCCATTAAATAGATACTTTTTTTTTTTGTTTTGTTGTTATTTTCTATAAATATATTTTATTGCAGAGACTCCTGGCCCTTAGGAAGCTAACATAGATTTCTTCAGAAAACTTCACACACTGCAAAAAAAAATATTATGGCCCTCATAAAATTAGCGTAATTACTGTGTAAGTAGGTTAGCTGTTACAATTTATTCAATTCCTTTTACTGGAAAAGGAACTTGAAAAAACAACATTTTATGAGGAATGGAAACAGAGTTGAATATCAATATCGATTTGACAATAACAAAATAGATAAACTAAATAAAATACAAATGTTATTAAAGAAAAAAATATCATCAATTAATTGACTAGAAGTCTTTTGTTTTGTTTGTTTTTTAATTCTATGCTTTGATTTTTTTTTGTGTGATTTTTTTAAATGTATTTTTGTTTAATGTATTTTTAATGTTTTTTTGTTGTTTTGGGGTTTTATTTTTTGACACAATTTAGAGGAACTTGAAACTGTATTAAAGATCTCATTCATTTTCCTTGTCAGCTGATGCCATGAGAAAGTCTCCTTCTTCATTTGTGCGTGTGTGTGTGTGTGTGTGTGTGTGTGTGTATGTGTGAGTTAATTAATGAGAGGATAAGGATAACAACTGTAAAATCTTAAGCAGACCCTTTCTCCAAGAGAGAGAGACAGACAGACAGACAGACAAAGACAGAGAGACAGAGACTGATATTGTTGATGTTTAACATTTGTAGGTCGATGTTTTCACAAAGAGCACAAGGGAATTCCAAAGGGTTTCAGTCCAGAGGAAGAAATACTGGACTCAGTCAAGGTTGCAGTATAAAAAAGGCACTAGAGAGACATGTATGTAGACATGGGATGGGGAGAGGGTACATAATTAATTCAAGCAAATAGAAGTGACTGAAGTAGCAGGAAAAGAAACAAAGGAAGGACATTTCATGTCTAGTGCAATGCTAACAACTTCCTCTAGTTCAGTGGTTCCCAACCTTTTCACTACAAGGATCCCTTTTATTTAAATGAGTTTTCCCACAGACCCCTTTTAATATGCTTATTCTTATATATACATATATATATACTCTTTTACTTGTTTTAATCATTTGACTGCAGCCATGCTGGAGCACTGCCTTTAGTCGAGCAAATCGACCCCAGGACTTATTCTATCGGTCTCTTTTGCCAAACCGCTAAGTGACGGGGACATAAACACACCAGCATTGGTTGTCAAGCAATGCTAGGGGTACAAACACACACAAACACACACACACACATATATATATATATATATATATATATATATATATATATATATATATATATATATATATATATACATATATACGACAGGCTTTTTTCAATTTCCATCTACCAAATCCACTCACAAGGCTTTGGTCGGCCCAAGGCTATAGTAAAAGACACTTGCCCAAGATGCCACGCAGTGGGACTGAACCTGGAACCATGAGGTTGGTAAGCAAACTACTTACCACACAGCCACTCCTGCGCCTATATATATATATACATGCATCAGCATGGCCACAGTTCTGAGCTGAAACTACAGCAGAAAAAATATATATATATTTATATATATACATATATATATATATAAAATTTTACCTTTGTGGACCACCAGGGGTCCTCGAACCACTGCTCTGGTTCTATTAACCCTTTAGCATTTAATCCAGCCAAATCCAGCCCAAATATTATGCTTGGTTTATGTTAAAACTGACCAAATCCAACCTCTCACACCTATCCTGCAATGTCATTCTAAAAATATACAAACATGCTATTGAAATTTTGAAGCTACAAAATAATGTGTGATTAAGTCAAAACATTGTGAATAAATAAGCATTACGTCTGACAGAGTAATCTGAATGCTAAAGGGTTAAAGTCAAACAAAGTAGCAATCTTTTACAAACTTCATCTTGAGTAACAATTTCTCTACTTGTATTTCTGCTAATATTCACTACAAGGTCCAGCCTTGTTGATTGAAATGTGGTGGCTCAGGTGCCTCAATGACCCTGAGAGCAATGCCACTGGAATGCATCAGCCAGAGATACCTTACTAGTGATGCTAAAACCAAACTACCATATTCAATTAATCTTCAACTGTGTGGATTCATGTGTAACACAGTTTTTATCCAATCAAAGGTAACTTTTAACCCCTTAGCATTTAAACGAGCCATATTCAGCCCAAATATGCCTCCTGTTTTATGTTCAAACTGGCCAGATTTAGTCTGTCACACCTACCCTAAAAATGTCATTCTAAATATAGACAATAACATCGTCAAAATCTCAGATCTGTAAGATAATTCAAAATGATATGAATAAATAAGCTTTACATTCATCAGAGTAATTTGAATGCTACAAGGTTAAATTGGTCTTCTAAATTACAGAAGAAAATTTGTCCAACCATATACCACTGGTTCACACAATTGATCCTGAAGTCCATTTTTCTGAAATGCTAGATAGGTCAAAGGATAGAAGCCAGACTAATATAGACCATTTGTTCCCAGAGGTAAAAATGGGCTTGCATAGGGCCAAAACTCACACCTAAAAAAAGAGCAAAGTTACAAAAGCATCAATGGCAATTCAAAACCAAATAAAACTCAGGAGAGGAAAAGCCTTCTCTCAGAGAAACATACATGGAACACACAAGGGGGAAGGAAAAGAGAGCACCCTAAAAATAGCTGGGGGCACAGCTGAAAAAGTAGAGTTCTAGCTGGGGTGAAGCAGAAAAGACAGTTTAGAGTTGAGAACAGTGGAGAAAATTCATTGATGGTCTATAATCAGTGGTTCTCAACCAGAATCCATATGACCCTTGGGGAGGGAGGCCCGTATAAGATTTTGCTGCTAAAATTACGTGCAATAAATTGGTTATACTTCTACAATACACAAAACATTTTAACAGTTTTTTCTCACAATTTCTAATAATATTTAATCATAGAAATATAATGAGATTTTTTTAAAGAAATGTTTTTTTTTTTTAAATAAATGAATCTTTATAACTCCTAACCCACAATTTTAAAACTATACTACTGAATTCATATTTCCCTAATCAAAATTAATATTCATCAAGTAATTTTAGTTTTCCATTAAATAGATACTTTTTTTTTCTGTAAATATATTTCATTGCAGAGATGCAATATGGGGGTCCAACTAAGTAAAATAGGAATCAAAGGGATCCATAGATAAAATATATAGTTGAGAACTACTGGTCTATGCTCCACAGGGAGTAAAGAACACAAGAAGAAGAGAAAATAATTTCTATTAACACAAATCGTGATGGCACCTGTACCAGTAAATCACTAAGAGCACCATCCAAGTGTGATCGCTGCCAGAGCACCAGGTGTCTAGCTTTCGTGCCAGTGGCACGTAAATTGCACCATTTGAGCATGACCGTTACCAACATCACCTTCTTGGCACTTGTGCCAGTGGCACGTGAAAAGACATTCGAGCGAGTTCGGTACCAGTACCGCTGGACTGGCCTTTGTGCAGGTGGCATGTAAAATACACTATTTCGAACATGGCCATTGCTAGTACCTCCTGACTGGCCTTCATGCCAGTGGCACGTAAAAGCACCCACTACACTCTCAGAGTGGTTGGCGTTAGGAAGGGCATCCAGCTGTAGAAACTCTACCAAATCAGATTGGAGCCTGGTGTAGTCATCTGGTTCACCAGTCCTCAGTCAAATCGTCCAACCCATGCTAGCATGGAAAGCGGACGTTAAACGATGATGATGATGATGGTGATGACACACACTAATCCTCAACCCCAAGAACTAAGTAAACGTATTCTTTATATTTGTACAGGATTTGGTAAGTTCTTTTGGTGATATTCAATTCTCCATTCTTTTTACCATCACACCAACAATGTGAGATAGTTATGAAGTGTGAAACAGAACAGCAAACCACCACCTAACCAATTCCACCTCTATCATCCATTGTATTTATAGAATCAACACAGAACAAACCATAACACGAAACTTACATGTCTTGTTTGCTGGTTGTCCTATAATAGCTTTACATCTTTTTTTTTTTTGTTCTTTTTGTTATATTTATCTTAGATCTCATGTAGGACAAAAATGGCAAGCAAAATTACATGCAGATTATCAAAGTGTCATTTCAGTCAATGTATCTAATGTAATTAGATTTGACTTCTAAACACAGCTCTCAACACACTCTTTTATATGTTCAGTGTTCCTCTCAGTTAATTTGGCCTTGACAAACTTTTGATCTCAAGCTAAACTATCAGATTAACCAAATATTATGGATCTTGTAATATCTGCAATACAACTGTTAACATCTATTGGCTACACTATTACAAAAGCATTGGAAATATTGGGTGATATTATTATTACTACTATTATGATTATTATTATTATTATTATTATTATTATTATTATTATTATTATTACCATCATCATTTGCAGAATCCTTCTGTACATGCAGTAAAAACAACATAAGATCCAATAACAAATCGGAAGGGAAATACCATTAAATGCCAGTTTGAAGTAGCAAAACCATGAGTTCCTACATCAATGTAACCTCCAATGGAGAGAGAGAGAATTGTGGAGGGGGTGCAAGGAGGGCAACATAAAAGGCAGCTAATGCAGGACCACTTCTAAATCTCTGTATAAATGGTAGTGGGGCAGGGCAGTTTTTATAAGAGACTCACTTTTGGTGGAAATATCAGACCAAAATAAATACAAAAAGGGAGATCACACTAGTACATGACAAACGAACATCTCATAAAATCAAGAAGAATACCACATTAAAAGGATCACATATATTATTAATATTATTATTGTTGTTGTTGTTGTTATATGAAAGAAACACAGAATCTTAATTCATATTGCATAGAATGTACACTACATCTTTTACAGGATGCAGTTATAAAGAAATACATATTTCTTTTTTTATGTCGGTGAGCTGTGATGAGCTGCAATGATCTAGCATATCGCAATGGTAAAAGAGAAGAAAAGAAAATGCAACAAAAGATATTACAGATAAAAATAAAAAGTAAAAAGCAGAAAATAAAAATGTTGGAATATTTATGTATTTTTACATATAAATGTGAGGGTGGGGAGGGCGTATGCATGTGGGTGTAAGAGTTCATATATGCAGTTGTGAAGAGATGCGATGTGATGCAATGCAGAAACGTGCATCTGTGTAAGGATGAAATATTAAAGCATTTGCATTCATTATGAACCATTTCTACACATAACTCTTAATTTTCTATAAATGTGTATATATGTGTATACATACATGCATGTGTACATGTGTATAAGCTGTAACAGTGTGAGCACATATATGTGAGACTGCATGAGTAAATATGTATGTATGTATGTATATGTACATATATACGTGTGTGTGTGTGTGTGTGTGTGTGTGAGTATTATGTATGTGAGTGTGCATGCATGTATGTGTGTGGATGCAGCAGCATACATCACTTTCCATACTGATATATATACACACACATGCACACATATGCATATATATGACCTGAAACATGTAAGTGCATCTAAACAAAGTGTTAAAGAATTTATATAATCATTAAGCATCGCTAATCATATCAGGATATAACTAATTTATCTCAATGTGTAGGTGTATACATCATTATGTATAGGTGTATATGGGTTTGTGTTTAACTGCATAGATAGACATCATTGTGTGTACCTATGTATATAAACACATATTCACATACATTCAGTATGAATGTGAGTATAAATCTACGTATGAGTGAGCATACATAAATATATCATAACTTCATAAAATGTAGCACAAAAGGAGACATGTCCTTCCTTTAATGCAATATTTTAAATGTCCCAACTGAAAGAAAATATAGTTTCATGAAAAATTAAATATGGATAAAAATAGAAGACAAGCAAATAAAAAAATCTCACATAGATGAACTGTTGTTTAGTTTTGGAGTGGGGTACTAGCATTGAGGAAAATAATAGGATGACAAACAGGACATACATGTAGTTGAGTATATATGCATACACATATACACATACATACATACATAAACACATATATATATACATTAGGAACAGGCATTGTTCAATGTAGTTCTTCATGGGGATCTGTGTGCTATATGAGTGAAGTCAATGGTATTAATGTTTTGGATTTAATAAAATGTAAAGAATCTGCTCGTTCAGACTATATTAATAAAACTGTCTAAAATTTGAAACCAGGATAATTTGTTATTTCTACTTTGGGAATTTTCTTCAAACTATCAGACTCGTCAAATTGATTGATGACATCATCAAGAAGCTGACCACTAATTTTGCTTTGGGAGAGATATCAAAATTGACTGACTGATGTCAGCAAAGATAATTAGCCAATTAAAATTAACAAATACATATGATGACATCAGCAGGAAACAAACCAGTCGTGGTTCTTGATGGTGAGCCAGCATCCTTAATCTTGGGGCATTTAAACTGGGTTTTATGTTCAAACTAACTAGATCTGGCCTCTCACACCTTCCCTACGATGTCATTCATCATCATCATCATTGTCGTTTAACGTCCACTTTCCATGCTAGCATGGGTTGGACGATTTGACTGAGGACTGGTGAAACTAGATGGCTACACCAGGCTCCAATCTGATTTGGCAGAGTTTCTACAGCTGGATGCCCTTCCTAACGCCAACCACTCCGAGAGTGTAGTAGGTCATTATAAAAAGTAAACAATCACATCATTGAAATCTCGAAACTACAAGATAATGCATGATTTGTTCAAAACAATATGAATAAATGAGCTTTACATTTGACAGAATAGGGTTAATGTAACGTTTTTCAAGAAGACAGAGAGACAATGGGCAGAAGAGACAAGAGAACAGAAAGAACACAGCCAAGCATCATATCAGCTGCTATTCAGCAATCATCCGTTTGAGTGACAGCTAGCCTTGTCAATGTGAGAGTCTGCAATACAAATGTTCTGAATGAAACTTACTAACTTAGAAACTACATTGTGGAAGATGTCACTTACATTCTACTCTCCCCCTCACTCTTTCCCTCCCTCCCTCATGTTCACACAACTATGGAAACAGTCCAAGTATATATATCACTGTAAAAAAATCAACTTTCCTTTGCTTTGCACCCCACCCGTGGTTCTTATCAGCCCATTGTGTTTAACTTCTTTTTCACCTTTCCTGTAGTTCCCTATCAGACCATCATGTCCAACTAAAACTTTTAACAATAAACAATACGTGATGAACGAAAACTATCACTTCATCTTCAACTTCTCCATTCATTTCTTTGTTAAATGGCCATGAAATTATAGAAAACACTCTGCTGTGACCACATTGGACAGTCAAACTGATAACATCCTTCCCTTCTCCATTTCTTTACCTGGGAGGTGGTGGTGGTGGTGGTGACAGTGATTGTCATCGTCATTGTCAATGTGGTGGTAATGGTTGTGAAAGTTTCATAGGTTGTGATGGTGTTGTCAAAGAAAGACAGGAAAGTGAGACTTGGGGAACAAAAACAAAACAAAAAAATTTGGAAAAAAATAATAAAAAGGAAGAAAAGGAGAGATAAATAGAGACAGTAAATGTGAAAGTGTTTGACAGAAAAGGAAAAAAGGAAAATAAAGGAACTGAAAGAATTAAAAAAATAAACAAAAAAAGAGTGAAGTAGGGGAGAAAAGAGGAGACTGAGAGACACAGGGAAGATAGGATGAGAATGGAGAAGATTAGGTAAGAATGGGGGAGATTGGGAAAGGAAAAAGCAGATTAGAAGGGTAAGAAGGAGATTAAGTTGAAAAGGGAAAGAGGGGGAAATTGAATGAGAAGGGGGGATTTTGGTGAGAAAGGACAAGATTTAGAGAGAAATGGTGAGATTGATAGAGGAAAAAGGAGACTGGGAGTAGGGGGAATTAGAAGAGGGCAGGGAAGATTGGGAGAAGAAAGAGAGGTTGGGTCAGAAATGCAGTATGGGGTGAGTAAGGGAAGACTGAAGAGAGAGTTTGGGATTGGGAGAAGAAGGAGATTGATGAGTAAGGGGAGATTGGAAGGAATAGGAGAGATTGAGAGAGAAAAGGAAAGGAAAGGGGATGCTAGGACAGAAGGGACAAAATGGGTGAGAAAGTGGGAATCGCAAAAGGAGATTGGGAGAGAAATGGTAATTTTGAAGAGAAAGGGGGTTAAAAGAGAAAGTGGGTTAAAAGAGAAAGGGGGTTAAAAGAGAAAGGAGAGGTTGGGAAAGGAAAGGCAGGATTGGGAGAGAAAGGAGGAAATTAAAAGAGTAGATTGGAGAGGAAGAAGGAAAAGAAGCAGAAGAGAGATGGAAGAGGAAAGAAAAAACATAAAATTTAAAAAAACAAAGCAGAATAAAAAAAAAAGATGGAAATGTAGACAATAAAGGATGAGGAGTAGCAGGAGGATAATGATAAGAGGAAGATGTGGTTGAATCAGTTGGAAACAAAATAGAAGATTAAAGAATCATTTACAATAACTGATGTAAAAATCCTTGAAGCATAAAGTGTTATAAGGCAAGATTTGATGCAATTGCCATGGAAACAAGAAAACTGCTTCCCAGAACACAGCCTGCTTAAAGATGAGTTTTCATGGATAATGTTTACTCTGGGTTTTAGAAAAGGATGGTGAGATAGGTTGGGGGAGAGGATGAGAGAGTGAGAGAGCTAATGAGAAAGAGAATATCTGAGAGTAGTAAAGAATAGAGAAAGGTAGGTAAAGCTTGGAGAGACAAAGGAGAAAGAGAGATACACAACCATTCACAAACATACAGTAAAGCTATAGACACATACATATGTATTGCACATAATTTAGAATATATACATATACATATATATATGTGAATGTGTATGTGCACGCATACACATATTTGTAGTCTTGTAGTCTATTACACTTAGTAACTAAAGTATCAAGTATTTCAATAAGTATGGGGCCTAACTAGATTTAATTTTAGTTTGTTTATCCCCTCTAAATGCAGAATTTCGTTGGGATAAACTTTGCTGGGATCCTGCTGGAAGTAATTGGGATATGTATTATTTTACAGTATTAACATCAAATGTGTAGCTTTGGTGCAATTTTAGAAACAATAATTGTTCGAGCTGGCAGAATCATTAGAACATCAGTAAAGATCTTTATATTCTGAGTTCAAATCACACTGAAGTTGATTTTGCTTTTCACCTTTCAGGGGTTGGTAAAACAAAATACAAATCAAGTACTGGGGTTGATGGTACCAACTAACCCTTTCCCCAAAATTTTAGGCCTAATGTGCAATACATATGTATGTGTCTATAGCTTTATTGTATGTTTATGAATGGTTGTATCTCTCTTTCTCCTTTGTCTCTCCAAGCTTTGACTCCCTTTCTCTATTCTTTACTACTCTCAGACATTCTCTTTCCCATTAGCTCTCTTTCTCATCGTCTCCCCCAACCTATTTCCCTATTGTACACCACCACTTTGTCAGACCCGACACTGCCACAATCTGAGACTTAAACGACCACAACTTGAGACCTATCATCATCCCAATGACAATTGTCTACCACTAACCCAATGTTAGACCTTAGTGCCATTTCAATGCCAGGCATGTCCTCCACCCCAAATACAAGACCGTCCACTACTCCAATCTGAGACTTGCCACCATTTCAATACTAGACATGCCAACCACTACAGTGTTTATTACCTGCCCTCCACATACCAATGTCACACCTACCCTCCACCACCAATGTCATATCTACCACTCTAATAACAGATCTACCACTACTGCAAAATCCAAAACGTCAGAGGACCACATCTTGCACCAGTATCTCAGTTTTTGGCTTGGTTTCTACAACTTGGTGCCCTTCTTAACACCAATCACTTTACACAGTATACTGTGTGCATTTTTTCATTGTAGCAGTGTTTTAGAGGTTGTCTGGTGCCCAGTGAGGCTAAATAGTCTCACAAACTCCGGCATTGTTAGCTCAGTCCTCTGGCTTGCCAAATCCCATCAAACTATCCAAGCTATGCAAGCATGGAAAATAGATGCTAAATGATACAGGAGTGGCTGTGTGGTAAGTAGCTTGTTTACCAACCACATGGTTCCGGTTTCAGTGTCTTCTACTATAGCCTCGGGCCGACCAAAGCCTTATGAGTGGATTTGGTAGGCAGAAACTGAAAGAAGCCCGTTGTATATATATATATATATATATATATATATGTATGTGTGTTTGTGTGTCTGTGTTTGTCCCCCCACCATCGCTTGACAACCAATGCTGGTGTGTTTACGTCCTCGTAACTTAGCAGTTTGGCAAAAAGAGACCGATGGAATAAGTTCTAGGCTTACAAAAAATAAGTCCTGGGGTCGATTTTCTCGACTAAAAGCGGTGCTCCAGCATGGCCGCAGTCAAATGACTGAAAAGAGTAAAAGAGTATATATATATATATATATATATATATATATATATATATATATATATATATATATTGAGTTAGTTGCATGTTAGCATTGATATATGTACATGCACATGTGTGTATGTGTGCATATGCATATGTGTGTGTACATATACATGTGTGCAACAGAACTGAAAGGATAGATTAGTAGCAACAACAACAATAATGGAAGTGATGTGATATGATGATGATGATGATGACGACGACAATGGTCAAATTTCTGTAATATTCGATATTTCTAAATTGAGAAAGAGTGAAAACAAACATAATGGTGATATACATTCAGAAATGAAGTCTTTGGTCCTAAGAACATCAAAGAGACAACATTTGTCACAAATTTAAATAGAATGCGATAAAATGCAATAAAGGCAACATAAAAAAAAACATCTAAATTCCACAAGGACTGGTAAAGATGAAAGCAATCCAAGCAGAAAGGAGTTCTATTAACTAGTCCAGCACACGCTGACCATTTCTATAGATAAGAACTAATATAAAAAAAAACAACTTATCAACTCAATAATTATTTTTGTCATCAATATCTCTACTTTAATATCATTCTTTGTCATTGGAACTGTCATCTATCATCATTAGAACAATTATCAACACTTTTATTTCACTCATCAGCACCGATATCATCATCATCATCATCATCATCATCAGTCATTATCATCACCATCAGACATCTTCATCATCATCATCATCAGCCGTTATCATCAGCCATCATCAGTCATCATCATCAGTCACCAGCATCAGTCATTATCATCAGCCATCCTCATCAGTCATCATCATCAGTCACCAGCATCAGTCACCAGCATCAGTCATCATCATCAGCCATCCTCATCAGTCATCATCATCAGCCATCATCATCATCAGCCATTATCATCATCAGCCATCATCAGCAGCAGCCATCATCATCATCATCAACTATCATCAGCTATCATCAGTCGTCATCATCATCATCATCAGTCATGATCATCATCAGTCATCATTATCATCAGCCGTCATCATCATCATCAGTCATTTTTATTGTCAACTTTTGTCATCATCCTCATCATTGTTGTTGTCATCACGGCAAATAAAAGAAATCATTATCATTGTCATCATTGTCACTATAACACCATTATTTTATTGTATATCATTGTTACTATCATCATCATCATCATTATTACCAGCAACATTATCATCACAGTAATCATCATCATTGTCATGATCAACATCATCACCAGCAATACCATTTTAGTTATTTATTGTTCAACTCTTATTATTATCAAAGTCGTCGTTGTCATCGTCATTGTCGTTGTCATCATCATCATCATCACAACTAGTATTGCTATCATCATAATTATTCTGCTTATTGTTATCATTGCTGTAGTTATCAATATTGGATTACCATCATAACCGTCATCATCATTATCATAATCCAAGTTCATTACCATCAGCATCAACATCATCACCATCATTATCAGTATTGTGAATAATGTCATTATCACCAACAGTGCTATACATGCCATCACCACCTTCACCACCACCATAAATAACTGGCATATATAAAAAAAAACATCTTATCTTATGCCTCAACAACAACCACTAGACAGATATTCTCAAGAAGATTTGAAAACAAACTGGAAGCAGGGAGGAAAAAAAGATAACAGAGAGTGCTTAAGCAACAAGGAGATAATCCTTCTTAAACCAAAAGGAAGAGAATGACAATGATGATGACACAACAATGATGACAGCCAAAACATTTCTGTGATGTAACTAGCGAGCAAGAAAGCTGAAAGTTTATCAGAGTGTTTGCCAGTGTCAAGAGGCAGAAGTTTTCACACAAACAAAACTAACTGGTTTAAGCTGGTCTGAAAATTGATTTTGTAGTTATTGTATAAGAGAAACTCGAAGAATAAATAGATGGAGGTGAAGGTCTGGAATCAGATTACCAGGAGTGAATGGTGGGAGAGCTTAAATGAAAAATGAAGAAATATGAGGCAAAGTAAATATAGAGAAAAAGTGTGAAGCATTGGATGAGGTGGAGGTAAAGATAGAGACGGATGGAGATATATATCTCACATATATGCATCAAAATATGCTCATACATTCGTACACATGTATATATACAAGCTTATACATATTCATACATACATATATATATGCATATATACTCATACATAAACATATATATATATATATATATATATCATACATACACACACATATATATATATATCATACATACACACATATATATATATATATCATATATACACACATATATATATATATCATACATACACACATATATATATATCATACATACACACATATATATATATATCATACATACACACATATATATATATATATCATACATACACACATATATATATATATATCATACATACATACATATATATATATATATATCATACATACATACATATATATATATATATATATCATACATACACATATATATATATATATATATATCATACATACACATACACATATATATATATATATATCATACATACACACACACACACATATATATATATATCATACATACACACACACACACATATATATATATATCATACATACACACACACACACACATATATATATATCATACATACACACATATATATATATATCATACATACACACACACACACACATATATATCATACATACACACACACACACACATATATATCATACATACACACACACACACACATATATATCATACATACACACACACACACACATATATATCATACATACACACACACACACACATATATATCATACATACACACACACACACACATATATATCATACATACACACACACACACACATATATATCATACATACACACACACACACACATATATATATATATATATATATATATATATATATATATATATATATATATATATATATATATATATATATATATATATATATATATATATATATGCATATATGTATCATACATACACAGGTCAGATTACTGATGATCCCAAAGAGTATCAGAACTTACTGCCGAATGCTGTGCTTGCATTCTTAGTGTTGAAAATTCAAATGTGCCATCTTTACTGCTACTGACACCCAATTCCATAACATCTGTTGAGTTTATTCCTGCAGTTTTGTAATATCATTTCAAGCATATGTGCAACAACACTTCCCTTGGTTATGATGGTGTTGTTTATCTGTTTCTCAAACATAACAGCCTCTATTTATTGCACAAACTTTCACTCCTCTTCCAATTCTGCCTTAATAACTGTGTTACTCGAGAACAGTGAAAATTCCCAGCTTTATTTCCCAATTCAGAAAAAATGACCTTATATCACCTGTCAATTATCAACTAGTCAGTCTCATTAGCTACATTGCCAAGTTGATGAAGTCCTGTGCTAGAAATTCTGGAACACTCATAACCTTATTCAAGCTTCATAATTTGAATTTATCTCACACTCCAGCAGTTGTGGCCAACTCATGGAGTTTCTGTGAGACATCACTTGAATCACAGATAGCAACACTTGCATGGATGTTATCTATCTCAGCTTCACCAAAGCCTTTAATTCTGTTCTATACAAACAACTTATGGCAAGGCTGTCTGCAATGGAGATGAAGACTTACCTTTATAACTGGTTGGAACACTTCATTCTCAGTCAAAAAGAGACAGTTATTGTACTAGGACAACATTCTGCACTCTATGCAATGATATCTAGAGTTTTGCAGGGATCTGTTCCTGACGCCCTGTTGTTTGCAGTATATTAACAAACTAAATTCAAACATAAAGCATGTTGCTGTGTTAAAATATGCAGACAACACTGAGCTCTACCCTGAGATAAAAATATGAAAAAAAAACAGATCTATCTGTTATAAATCTCTCCTGCAAACTGATCCAAATACAATATAGCAATGAACTGCTGATTGGAAGCTGAAGCTGTTTTTAAACAAGTGCACCACTATAATTATTTAGGAAGAAAGCTCCCAGAATTTACCTACAACCTTAAAAAGTCTGCTGGTGAACATGACCTAAGCATTATAATCAACAACGATCTGGTTAGACAAACCTTCTAAAATCATCAAAAAGGCTAAAGCTACTTCAGCATCATCCAGTAAACCCTTTAAGCTGATTACCAGCTATCTATTTAAAGTTACATGTGTGTATGACATGTTCACACTTACAGTTTGCATTTCCAGTCATCGAATGTCCATGTTATCCAGAATATCATTCTACTGGATGCTGTCCAGAGATGTGCAACAGACAAATACCTTTCATCAGTCACTTATCAATATAGGTGTTGGTGGCAGTGACATTTACTTGTATCCACATAGTTAATCTGTAGCAAATGACAGAGCCTCTTCATCTTGATGGGTGCAAAGGGCGCCAATGCTTGAGGTGGCTGTTCAGGCCAAAGGCAGTATAGAAGAGCTATTATTCTGAGTTCAAATTCCGCTGAGGTCAACTTTGCCTTTCATCCTTTTGGGGTCAATAAATTAAGTACCAGCAAAAACACTGGGGTTGATGTAATCAACTAGTCCCCTCCCACCAAATTTCAGGCCTTGTGCCTTCAGTAGAAGGGATTATTGTTATTATTATTATTATGATTATTATTATTAAGGCAGTGTGCTGACAGAATCATTAGCAGGCCGGGCAAAATGTCACTAAGCATTTTGCCCGTCTTGGTGTTCTAATTTCAAATTCCACCAAGGTTGACTTTGCCTTTCATCTTCTTGAGGTCAATAAAATAAATACCAGTTGAGTACTGGGGGTTGATTTAATCGACTTTTCCCCTTCCCTGAAATTGGTGGCCTTGTGCCAAAATTTGAAATCAATGCTGCTTGAGTGAAGAAGTAATATGTTAAATAGAACTATGAAAATGACTGAAAATTGTAAAAATTGATGAACAAGGAAATAGATGAGAATGTGCAAGAAATTGCTTGTTCATTGAGAAGAGAGAAAAAGAAGAAAAAAGAGATAAATAAATATAAAAGACAATATTCTGATCTATTCCAATGTCATTCACTGTTAGAGAAATATTAAGTAATCCAAAGAATAAAGCTAGCCAATCATTTTGTCTGGTCTTTCTCCTCTTTTCCAGAACTTTCTATCCATTATGTAATTCCAATAATGCTTAAATAAGTAAATTCTACAACCATAAACAGAATCACAATTTTATCCTTTTTCTTCCATTTTCCTTCATCTCTCTCTCTCTCTCTCTCCATCTATCTATCTCTTTGCTTTGCACACACACACACACACACACGCACACTAAACATACCAATGATAAAGCCTCCAATGATCATCCAACCTGCTAGAAATAACAGTCAATCTTCTTCAGATAACTTAAATAAAGAAATATTGTACAATATAGTCCACAGTACATTATTCCTAAATAGATCAGAAAGATGGTCATGACCAAAATGTCTTTGATCATAGGTCTGCTCAACCAGTAGCCTGCCTATGGCTAAACAACAACAACAAAACACATATCAGAAATGAAGAATTGAACCTAAACGTCAAACAGTTATAGTACCATATTCAGACTCATTTGAATATGTACTCACACACCTATGCAATCAATTGGAGGATGGGGGTGAAGTATTCTTTTTATCTACAGTCATTAGACTGTGGCCATGCTGGGGCACCACTTTGGACTTTTTTTTTTAGTTGAATGAATGGACCCCAGTATCTCTTTTTTTAAAGCTTAATACTTATTCTATTGATCTCTTTTGCAGAATCGTTAGGTTACAAGGATGCAAACACATCAACAGAGGCTGTCAAGTGGAGGTGGGGGAACAAACATAGACACAAAAACACACACACACATATATATATATATATATACACACACACACACAATGGGAAAGTGTTTTCTATTATAGCCTCAACACAGCCAAAACCTTGTCAGAGAATTTGGTTGATGGAAACTGAAAGAAGCCTGTCGTATATATATAAGTCAGTAAATGGTGGAGTTGTGTTAACCGCACGTGGAGAAATATTAGGAAAATAAAAAATAATAATAATAATAAGGCAGAATGCTAAACTGAAAGCATATTTTAATATAGATGTACATAAGGAAAATTAAAAAGGATTTGTAATCGGCTTTCATTGCATGGCAAATTTTCAAGAAGAGGGGAAATGAAAATAACGTTTTTTACAAAAATATATAAAAAAATAAATATACCAATACCTTATATTGTTTTTGAGTTTTTAAAGTTCAATGGTAATCCATATAGATAATTGTTAGATAGATTAGGATGCATGGAATTAAGAATCTTCCTGCTGACAAAGAGTCCAGAACTCCAACTAAAGAGTATAAAACCCACAGAATTGTCTTCCCTTACACACACTTCCTGTTTTGACACCATACTTCCTGTTTTGACACCACACTTCCTGTTTAACACATAAACTCTCAGCCTTTTTTTAAACAACACGATTCTAAATTCCATGCATCCTAATCTATCTAACAATTATCTACATGGAGTACCATTGAATTTTAAAAACTCAAAGACAATATAATGTTTTGGTATATTTATTTTTTTATATATTTTTTATATTTTTGTAAAAAAAACATTATTTTCATTTCCCCTCTTCTTGAAAATTTGCCACGCAATGAAAGCCGGTTAGAAATCCTTTTTAATCCTCCTTATGCACATCTATATTAAAATATGCTTTCAGTTTAGCATTCTGCCTTATTATTATTATTTTTTATTTTCATATATATATATATTTTTTTTTTTTCTATGTGTGTGTGTCTTTGTATCTGTTTGTCCCCCACCACTGCTTGACACCTGATGTTAGTGTGTTTACATCCCCATAACTTAGCAGTTCAGCAAAAGCGAACAAGAGAACAAGTACCAAGCTTTAAAAAAAAAATTAGTACTAGGGTTGATACATTCGACTAAAAAAATTTCTTAAAGGCAGCGCTCCAGCATGGCCACAGCCTAGTGATTGAAACTAGTAAATGATTAAAGATACATACATAACAACTATGAACAGAACTTTCCTTTTCTAATTTTCCTTTTGTTTTACCAAATCATCACACCTAGTATTATCTTGGCAGCAATAAATAATTTACAAAGATCTAATAAACATTGATTCATCTTCATTCCATCGACTTCAGTATTCATTCTATTGTTACAATCTATTTTTCCCAAACATTACATCAGCCAATATAGTAAACTTTAGAAGGGTTAAAAAGAGATAACAAACCAAAGTATTAAAATCATATGGGTATATTTATATTTAGAGACCTTGTCTATCCAAGCTAATTGTAAAAGATGTTAAGGTAAAATTGTAATAAGGGAAATTGTGAGAACAGTAAGAAGAGGTCAAAGGTGAATACAGAAATGAAAATGAAAACTGATGTTGAGAATTATTTATTATTCACAACCGTTTCAGTGAGTTTCCCTCCCAACTCCAGATCAACTTTAGGTGTATCTGTCTTAGTTTTAGGTTCAATTCCATGCAACTGCATAAATGTTGAACTTTAAAGTAAATGACAGGCAGACAGACCTGAAGCTGATCAAGAGTAAAGCCATGTCATTAAAGAGGTCACAAACGGTGACAAAAGGACTTTGGCAAACACAACTGATTGGATGATTAACTGAGGGATTATTCAATCAATCAGTTAGTTGGTTAAATAGCTAAGCAATTTATGAATAATAAAGAAGTAAAATTGAATCAATGCGTGTGTTTATTGATTTCAAATTTTGGCACAAGACCAGAAAACTTTAGGGGTTGGGGAGGTAAGATAATTACATCAATCCAGTGTGCAACTGGTACTTATTTTAGTAACCCTGAAAGGATGAAAGGCAAAAAAACCTCAGCAAAATTTGAACTCAGAATGTAAAGATAGACATAATGCTGCTAAGCATTTTGCCCAGCATGCTAACGGTTCTGCCAGGTCACTGCCCTTCAGTGCATGTGTTTATTATTATCTATCTATCTATCATCATGGACGGACGGTAGACACATCGGCTCCCATGTAAGTTGCATTTTTCACCTCTTAAAAGACCTATTTTGTTTTAAAATTTTTGTATAAGTTGTGTATAACACAAAATACTTCGTGAACATATATTTTTCAAATCGGAAATAGCTCTATTTAGAGCCTTATTTCCAAAAATTCAAACATATCTTCCTCGTTCCTAGCCATATTCTTTAAAACGAATATGGCTAAGGTTTTCAACGAGGCCGACTTCCCGCTCCTAATGCCAGAGGCGAAAACACTTAATGCCGTTCCGCATGAACGCAGACAAGTGATGAAGAAGAGCAATGATTCTGAATCAACTGCTGCTGCCTCAACCACCACCACTACCACCATCACGTGTACAAACTCTGCTGCTACAGCAGTCTTGCCTGCCACCGTCACCAGTGACAACAACAACAACAACGACAAAGACAACAACAACAACAGCAACAACAACGACAACGACACAAATGTCCTTGCTAACACGACCACTGTCCTCACCACTGCTACTACCAGTGACAATAACAACAGCAACAACAACAGGACACCGACCTTCAACACCAACACCACCACTACTTCGACAAACTCTGCCGCCACTACCACCACCTTTGAACCTGGCAGTACCAACACCACTGTCAATACCACCATCAACAACTACAAGACGAACAAGATAAACAACACCACAAACGCCACAAACAACATATCTGCCAGCATCACAAAAACAAATTTTGCCGATGCAACGAAAGAAAAAAGAACAATATTAACATTCACCCAAAAACAAATCAATGACACAAAATCCCTTCTCACGAAAGAAGGTGACACTGTACAAATACACATACCAAAAGCAATTATTGAAAATACAAACAAGAAGCACATATCATACAGACTTATCAACAAGAAAACGAAGCGACCGGAGAGTTTCTCCACCCAAAAAATTGAGATTTGTCTCAAACCGATATGGCCCTTTCAAAGTCATGTTACTTGGGGACGAAAATTTGCCACGGTCCTAGTACGCTTTAAGAGCGAACAGTTAGCGAAGGAATTTTCAACACTCTCTCTCCACACAGATGACTTGGTGATGATACCGAGTTATCTTGGACAGAGAGTGACGAAGGTGACAATAAAGAATGTCCCTTCACAAGTGGAAACACAGTGGATAGTAGGTTCTATATGCCTCGAAATGGAGGAGGCAAATATATTAGAAATTGCTACTGCAGAGGAGAAAAACTGGGAAGGGGGAAAAAAAGTCGAAGTCCTCCTCCACATCACTGAAGAGGAGTGCCAAAAGATCCCCACACACATCCAACTGGCAAAGGACCACAAGTTATATGTAGTGGTGGAAGGAAGGCGGCCACGTTGTTATGTATGCGGCAGCGAGGCACACCTCAAGGACAGTTGCCCAACCGCCGCCAACCAAAAAAAGCAACAAGGGCAACCACCAAAACCCGGAAAAAAAACCCTACTACCAACACCACCATCAACAATCAAAACAAGAGAAACACAAGCAACACTGGCAACTGAGAAGACAACAGCATCTGCAAAAACAACAAGTGAGGAAGCAGGGGAAAAGAAAGAAAATTCCAAGACTGTTTCCCCCTCCCCCACATCACACACACCTCACACAAATAACAAGCCATCAGCACCAACAAAAACAGCAACACAACCACTCACACAAGCACACACAGACGCTCACAATTTGCCCCTACCCCCTTCCGATTCCTCAGAACCTTCGTCGGAAGATGAAAGTAATGAGGAATGGCAAATAGCCCAGAAAGGAAGGAGGAATAGGAGCAAGAAAAGAAAAGCAAACACAAACAAAGCAGGGAGATACACAACTCCCGAAAACACTCCAGACACCAACACAAGCACACACAACTACAACACAAGCAACAAAACCCCAAAAGCAAGTACACACACAATGCTCACTGCCATCAACACAAAAAACTCAGAGTTGATGGAATACATCAACACAAAAACAAACATAACAAACGAAGACATAAAAACCAGCAACCACCCATACACAACACCGCCAGAACACATCAAAATACTACACATAACACCAACCCTGCACCACACACTAAAATCTATTTTTCCAAAGGCAGTTGGCAAATGCCAAAAATACCTGGCGAAAAAACTATATAGTGATCTCCTCGAAGAAAACCCGAAGGAGGAGACACAAAAACTCTCAAACGGTAAGTGACTCTCTTTATAAAACTTTAATACTCAAATCAAAATGATGCTCAAGATTGGTTGTGTAAATGCGCGTGGCTTGGGGTCCCCTTGGAAACAAGGGTACCTCCTAAATGACATAAAGTCACATAAACTAGAAATCATAGCCATAAGCGAGACCAGACTCCATGATCCGCGGGCCCTATCGTCCATGTTTGGCAGACAGTTTAACATTTATTTTTCTCCCTGTCTGCCGAGAATGGGCGGTAGTGGCACGGCGGTACTCTTTCGCAAGAGTCTGGATCTCGAAGTAAAGACACTATTCATAGACCCGGAGGGTAGATTGGTTGTTCTGGATGTCGATGGCAGCGATGGGTGTGCTTTTCGACTCATATCAGTATACGCACCACCTTTAACAGGTAGGCCGGATTTCTTTCGACGTCTAGAAGTATTCCTAGGAACGTCTCGTCCTTTACTTTTAGTGGGGGATTGGAATGCTACCTTGGACACGCATCTAGACTATGTGGGCAGAGATAGGAATAGACGGGGATGCAAATGCCTCAAAGACCTGCTCAGACGCTTTCAACTGTCTGACAGGTACCGACTCGATTACCCGAATGCGCCAATGTGGACATGGACAAACCGCATCGGGTCGTCGAGATCGTATCTAGATAGAATACTGTGTAGGAGAGTAGATAGAGATAGCATAGGGTGTCCACAATTTCACATAGTCAGCTACACGGATCACAAACTTGTGACGTGTACGCTAGACTTAGATAAGACACATAGGCAGGGCTCCGGTTACTGGAAACTAAACGCGTCTTTCCCGTCGAGACCAGTTTTCAGAGACCGGATTAGCACGTTAGTAAAGAGGGCTTTGACAGGAGCCATCATCAATAACAAATGGTGGTTTGCCCTCAAGAGAGCAATAAAAGCAGAAGCGGTTAGGTATAGCAAAGCACTAGCCATAGACAGAAACAGAGTAGAGGGTGAACTAGTTAAGAAGCTAGAAGAGGCAATTAGAAGTGGCATCGCATCCGACGTTTTGGCGGCGAGGTTGGCCCTTGACCAACACTTCAACGCCAAACACGAAGGGTGCGTTGTCAGGGCTAGGATGCGTGCTCTAAGAAACGAAGGTGTTGGAGCCGCACGAGAGGCCCGGGTGGCGGAGGCGCAACAGGGCAACAAAGCCACCATTCGGTCTCTGGTGGACGAACAGGGGCGCGAACTGCTCGAGCCAAGCAAAATGTGTGAGGCCTTTCAGCGGCACTTTGCTCGACTGTTTGGGACGAATGGCGAGCGAGAACGCAGGGTGGACTTCAGTGCCTACCTGCACAGCCTGCCACGACTCTCGGCAAGAGAGGCGGAGTGCTGCGAAGGTGCCATCACGGCGGCGGAAGTGAGGGACGCGATGGCGGGATGCTCGAGGGACAAATCTCCGGGTTTGGATGGTCTGCCCTACGAGCTTTACAACTGTAAGCCAGACTTGTTTGGAGACGTCTTGGTGGCGGTGTACTGCAACTGGCAGCAAAACGGGAGCATTCCCGGTTTTGTGAGTCGAGGAGCCGTAACGCTGCTGAAGAAAGATCCAAACAAGGGGGACGTCATAGATAACTTTAGGCCCATCACTCTGCTCAATGCAGACTTGAAAATTTTGGCCAAGGTGTTAGCCAAGCGGTTGGCGCTTGTCATCGAGAAACTGATCGGCAAGGCGCAAACGTGCGCGGTGCCGGGCAGGAGCATCCATGACAACCTCCATCTGATGCGCTACATCATAGAGAGGGTAGTTAAGGAACCTGGCATGGGTGGGGCCCTGATCAATTTAGATCAATCGAAAGCTTTCGATAGGGTAGACCATCAATACTTGGAGGCTGTACTCATAGCAGCCGGCTTCGGTCCCATTTTCCGCGGCTGGATTGCTGCCTTGTACAGAGGCATCCGTTCGGTAGTTCGCGTCAATGGGCATCTATCAAGACCCTTCGACATTGCACGTTCGGTCCGTCAGGGATGCCCCCTCTCGTCGCTTCTGTACGTGTTGACTCTCGAGCCACTACTGCGGAAGCTGGCGACGCTGAGGGGCATCCCGCGAGAGTTGGGATGCGGGACGAGCGTGTCGGCATACGCGGACGACGTCACCGTCATAGTGTCTAGCCAAAAGCACATCGAGCTTGTCGGCGAGACACTGAGAGAATACGAAGCGGTAACGGGAGCGAAAATCAACCGGGATAAGTCAGTGGGCTTGCGGCTCGGCACCTGGAGAAGCAACCCCATGCCGTCAAGTAGCGCCTCCGTCGTGGGACGTTGGACTGACGGTCTGGTTGAGATGCTCGGGGTCTGGTTTGGTCCAGACCTCCAAACGGAGAAGAACTGGGACGAGATAACGAGAAGGGTGGCCACTCTAGCCCGGCAATGGGCCGAGAGGAAGCTTTCCCTGAAAGGTCGGGCGGAGGTGGCGAACACGTACATCGCGTCCGTCATCTACTACCGCCTGACCGTCGTTCCTTGTCCCGACCCTACCATCACCAAACTGGAGCGCATCCTCTTCCGCTTCTTGTGGAAAGGAAGCGTTCCGATGGTTAGGCGATCCGTTTGCTGCCAACACCCGTTAAAAGGAGGACTGGGCATGCCGTGGTTGATGATGCGCAGACACGCGCTGAGACTGCGACATCTCCGGCTCTACGTAGACAGCGGTGAACAGGTGTGGTCGCCGTTTGTGCGGCGCGCTTTCCCGCAGCTCGTCTCCATGACCGAACTGCAGTCATGGATCAAGAAGAGGCCGAGGAAGGGCGAATGGCACCGCGAGTGTCGCGCTGCTCTTCGGCAACTCCAACAACCCGGGTCAACCTTGAGCGACTGCATCACAACTAACGCATTCTATAGTGGATTAGTGGAGGGAAGGTACGACGACGATCTCGGGGCGAACCTGGGCGTCGACGAGGAATACGTGACCCGCCTGTTTAAGACGACCTTCGGGCCGGGACCTATGGACAACTTCCAGAGATCCCTGGCCTGGCAGTGCTATCGAGAAGCACTACCCGTTCGGGATAAGCTCTACAGGCATGGCTCGAGAAACACGGGGCCGACCTGTCCGAGATGCCGGCAGAGCGACGAAACCGTTCTGCACGCACTCGTACAGTGTCCCACCATTTCCGAGCTGTGGGCTTACGTCGAACAACTGCTATCGCGTGTGGGACGAGTCGGTCTATCAGCCGAGTCTATCGTGAATATTGTCGCGCCTCCTTCCTTTAAACGGGAAGGAAGAGCTATTTTCATCGTACTTGTGGCTATGGCGAAAGAATGTGTATGGTGGACGCGTCTGAAAGGTCTAGAGACAAAGACTTTCCTCTCTGGGCAATCTCTCATCAACTTCTTCAAGTATCACCTGAAGAGGAAGTTGAGAGTAGAAAGGGAAGTCTTGTCTAGTGAATGCTTCAAAAAAAGATGGGTGAATGTAGCAAGGATGGCACGTGTGAACGACGGAGCCATCTTGAGCATAACCCTATGAACAAGAAAAAAAAATAAAACAAAAAGGCAAAAGAGAGTCACTTACTGTTATAGTTTCTTCAATGAGAATATTGACCAAGGTTACCGTGGTCTTTTCCGTAGGCTTTTCCTTCCACGGCTAAACCTAAACTGTCCTCCCCTCTTTTTACACGAGAACATTACTGTGTGATACACGATCCCTATTGATCGGCCTTTCCTTTTCTTTTTTTTTCGATCCCTTTTGATCGAACTGCCCCTTTTTCCCTTCCTACGATCCCTTTTGATCGACACCACCAATTTTTTTTTTTTTTTTTTTTTTTTTTTCCTTCCTTCCCCCTCCCAAAAAGAAAAGCTCTACATTGTATTTGTCCCATCTTCGTTGAGCCCTGTGTGGCTAATAAAAGAAATGTATTATTAGCACATGACCCTCCTTATGAAGGTGCATGGCTCAGTGGTTAGAGTGTCGGGCTTGCAATCATGAGGTACTGAGTTCAATTCCCGGACTGGGTTGTGTGTTGTGTTCTTGAGCAAGACACTTTATTTCATGTTGCTCCAGTTCACTCAGCTGTAGAAATGAGTTGTAACATCACTGGTGCCAACATGTATCAGCCTTTGCGTTTCCCTTGGATATCATTGTTGGCATGAAGAGGGGAGATTGGTATGCATGGGCGACTGCTGGTCTTCCATAAAAGAATCTTGCCCAGACTTGTGCTTCAGAGAGTAACTTTCTAGGTGCAATCCCAATGTCATTCATGATGAAAGGAGGCCTTTATCCTTTACATTTTAATGACTCTCCCAGTATACAACAAAATCAGCTTCAACACAAGTTCACATCTGAATCTTGCAAACCAAATACAATAATGAGATGTTGGGAATTATTTGTGAGGGAAATGAATAAAAAAAAATATAAAAGGTCCATGCAGCTACTTTGTAAAAAAAAACATTCAAAAATAGGGATTATGTTGCTAATCTGTAACAGACTCATTCTAAAATATTAAAGTTCATTGCTATGCTGCTAATTTGTAACAGAGACATTGTGGAATTAGTTCTGAAAGGAAAAAAAATTACTGGAGTGTTTCCAGAAAAGTATAATGATCAAACACCACTTGACCATTTGAAAGAAGGGGAGAGAGAACAATAAGAGGCTGATGAAAAATGACTTGGATTAAAAAGATATAGTATTAAAGTAAGGAAGGAGAAAATGATGAACTGGTGTGGCTGTTATTGTCAGGGTGGTAGATTGGCAAACTCATTTGTGTAATTGATTAAATGCCTGCAGTAATTGGTTATGGCTCTTTACATTCTGAGTTCAAACCAAACCAAGGTCAAGTTTGCCTTTCATCTTCCTGAGGTCAATATAATTGAGACTATTCCCTCACCACAAATTTATGGCTTTGAGCCAAGGTCAGAAATTTTTTAAGAAATCATTATCATCATCATTATTATTATGGCCTTGTGCCAAAATTTGAAAACATTATTATTATTATTATTATTATTATTATCATTATTATTGTTATTATTATTATTATTATTATTATGAAGGCAGCAAGCAGACAGAATCATTAGAGCATTGGAAAAATGTTTTGCCATAATTCTTCCAGTCTTTACATTCTGATTTCAAATCCAAGCAAGGTCAACTTTCATCATAAAGTACCAGTTAAATACTGCAGTTGAGGTAATCAACTTTCCCCCTCCCCTCAAAATTGCTGGTCTTGTGCCAAAATTAGAACAATTATTATTATAATTGTTATTGAGTGAGAGAGCAGTGCATGCCATCAAAGTGACAATGGAGTAAAATATACAAAGCCCAGTATACCCACCATGACTACCCATCTGATAAGGGTGCAGCAGGCACATGCATCACAACCATATGTGTGCGACATTGTGATCTCATATCAAAATAAACAGCACATGACCTTAGAATTTTCTTCAGGTTGAGTAGCTCAGTCTGCTCAAAAGGTCCCTGAATAAGGGTTGTTTAAGTTTGATGAACGAAACACCCATGTTTCCAGAGGTGAATTATCCAAACCCCAAAGAATTCCTTTCAATACATGACTATGATGCTCCCCCACTACTTCTGTTCATGATCAGAGATGCACATATCATCAGCAACTAAGGGACATGCTCAACTGGTTAAGGTCAAGCAATGGACAAGCAAATCTATGGTATTGAGTAGAATACTTGCTGTAGCCCAAACATTTATACCAAGACAAAACAATGTACATGATAACACTTCCAATCAGTTAAGATCAGAAGCCATGAGAGCCATTGCCTGGTACTGCATCAGGGCATAATTATTTTCATCATTGTTGCTTCGTTATATGAGCTGTAACAAGTTTACATGTCCATGCCAATGCAGTTATCTCTCATATACATTACAAGTGGTTCTTTAGCTACCTACATCTCTCAGCCCATCTGTGCCTCATCATTCACATGCCCTAACATTATACATCCAGTAGAGCTTGCTTCATTTCTCTCTAGCTTTTGTACATCTACATTCAGTATCCACATATCACTACACTGCAACTTCATATATACACATCATACAAACTACCTTTGGCTCAAGGAGAGAAATCCCTTGGGTGGAAAGTGATTTGTGTGAGTTATTGGAGTTTTATATATAAACCCCTCTCTCAGTTGAGAGATCCTAGTCATGCAGGCTTGTAGGTGTCAGTATCACATAAAAGAGCCCACATAAAAGCACCCATGCTGGTGCAGTGTAAAAGCGCCTGTGGTGCCATGTAAAAGTGCCCAAGCTGGAGTTACATAAAACTCTCTGTGTCAGTACCACATAAAATCACCCATGCAGGTACCACATAAAAGCCCCATGCCAGTGCCACATAAAAGCACCCATGCTGGCACTGTGCAAAAGCACTTGTGGTGCTATGTAAAAGTGTCCAAGCCAGTGTCACATAAAACTCCCTGTGCCAGTGCCACATAAAAGCAGCCATACAGGTACCACGTAAAGCCCCCATGGTGCCAATGCCAGTGCCATATAAAAGCATCCATGCTGGTACCACTCTGTAAAGTGGTTGGCATTAGGAAGGGCATCCAGTCATAGAAACCATGCCAAGACAGATGATTGGAGCCCAGGTAGCACTCCAGCTGGCCAACCCATGTCATCATGGAAAATGCATGTTTAATGAAGAGGATGATGATGACAATACACACACATATATGTATGCATGTATGAAGGCACACACGTGTGTGTGTGTGTGTGTGTTTGTGAAGAAAGACGTCATGAGATCATATAGCTTTCTGTTGTAACCAGTGGCAGCACTGGATAACTGCTAAGCGTTTTAATTAGTATGCACATCTGAATGAAACCTAATCAGTGATGATAATATAGTAATATAGTCTGAGGCAAGATAAGCTAACCTGTCCTATATGAAATAAAGTCTTCAAAATTGAAGCTCACACCTACTGGCTTGTGTGCATCATTGTCATTGTTTGTACAAAAATAAGACTTTAAACCAGAAAGTAAGACTCTAATAAATTAAATTTGTGATACTATATTCATTCTTGTTTGAAGTGATCTTTCACTTCATTCCAGTAAAAAACTTTGGATGAAGAATAAGGTGCCCTAGTATGGCTGCAGTCAAATGAATGAAACAAGCAAAAAGTACAAGAGTCCACTTCCCATTTGTTACTCTTATTTCTTTACTACCCACAAGGGGCTAGACACAGAGGGGACAAACAAGGACAGACAAACGGATTAAGTTGATTATATCGACCCCAGTCGATATAATCGGTACTTGTTTAATTAACCCTGAAAGGATGAAAGGCAAAGTCAACCTTGGCAGAATTTGAACTCAGAACGTAACAGCAGACGAAATACCACTAAGCATTTCACCCGGCGTGCTAACGTTTCTGCCAGCTCGCTGCCCATTTATTATTCTTAGACTTTAAGTCCACCTGAAAAAGGTAATATGATACAACATTTAGTATCCAAGCTACATCAGCATACAGGTGTATAATATATGTATATATGAATGCTTACGTAGTTGTATGGTAGAGAAGCCTGCTTCCGAACCATATCGTATTGGGTTCAATAACACTACTTAGTATTTTGGGCAAGTGTCTTTCGCAATCACCCTGGGCCAACCAAAGCCTTGTGAGTGGATATGCTAGATGAAAATCGAAAGAAGCCCATTGTGCGTGTGTGTTTGTAGCTTTGTCTTGTGATGATTGTAAATGAATACCACTGTTATACAGATGGTGTTGTTCATTTCCAGTTTCCCTTGAAAACATGTCTGGTCATGAGGAAATATTACCTCGCTTGGAAACAGGTGAGGGTTGACAAACAGAAAGAGCAACTGGTCTAAGAATAAAATCTGCCTTGACAAACTCCTTCTGACCCATCTAAGCATAGAAAAAGTGAACATAAAATTATAATGATTATGGTGATGATTATGATGATGGCAATATATATATATATATATATATGACACAAACATGATAGATGCTATATCAAGAAGCATATATACCACTCTGTGTGTGTGTGTGCATGAGTCGGCACACAAACACACACGTAGTTGATATTTCATCTTGTAGTGACCACACATGAATAACTTAGAACAAAGAATACTGTGACCCCAGATTTCACAATTCTGGTTTGGACCCCAATAGAAACCTTGAACCATAGAGTGTCACCTTATTATAACAAGTGTTCATACTTCCTTTCAAGGCATACACATGCTCACACACACACACACACACACACACACACACACAGTGGGAGAGCAAAACATAGTGGGGCAGAGTTTGCTAATTACATAATCTTGTTCACATTAATTCATACTAACATTAACGTACGTCACTCCAGGTGAACATGTGCATAGACATTGTCCTGCATACACACCCACAACTACACAATCATATCCACAAACACAGGTTTAAATAATCATTCAAATATGCACATGCATGCAGACATACACACAGGTGCACACACATATTACAGAGGTACATAAACCCAAAAACACAAATTTTATAGTCACACGCATACACATACTACAGACATACACAAATATAGAAACACACCAATTTTATAGACACACCTACACACACACACATACACACACAGATGCACACACATATTAAGGACACACAAATACAGAAGCACACAAATTTTATACACCCACACAAACACACACACAGATGCACACATATACATACACAAATATAGAAACACACAAATTTTATAGACACACACACACAGATGCACACACATGTTAGAAACTCACAAATACAGAAGCACACAAATTTTATACACCCACACATGCACACATATTAGATATACAGAACTATAGAAACACAAATTTTATACACACACACACACACATACACACATTATTATAGACACGCAAATACAAGTTTTCTCTATTTTTATATTTTATTTTCACACATATCTTTTGTTCTATATTTATATTTTTTATAGTTTCTTGTTACATTTTTTGAAAAATTTAATCTTACAGACAATTCACATGTTATGTCTTTGTCTTGCAAACTGTTTATCTACTTTATAGATAATTCTTTATTTAGTTACATTCAACAATTATTATATATGTAGAAGCACATGGCTTAGTGGTTAGGGTGTTGGACTCATAATCGTAACATTGTGGTTTCAAATCCTGGACTGGGTGATGCAATGTACTCTTGAGTAAAACACTTCATTTCACGTTGCTCTGCTCCTCTCAGCTGGTAAAAATTAGTAATCCTGTAATGGACCAGCACCTCAGCCAAAGAGGAATGTATACACCAGAGAAACAGGGAAACCAGCCCCGTGCTCCTTATGGAGTAACAAGGACAAACCAACAATAATATATACATCATCATCATTTAATGTCCATTTTCTATGCTCGTAAAGGTTGGATGGCTTGACAGGAGTTGACAATTCAGAAGACTGCACTAAGCTCTACTGTCTGCTTTGGCATGGTTTCTACAGCTGGATGCAGTATTAGTTTTAAATAGCCATCTGTGTATCATGCTCAGTGTTAGTACATTAGTATAAAACATCTTCTGTTGCATATATGTATGAAGCACAATTCTTGTACAGTAGTGAAATGGATGCAGAGGATTTGGTAAGATTAGAAAGAAATGAAGTGAACATGCTCAGCTAGGATGGGTAATGTTACTAAGCAAGAACAATGGCATACATATGAGATTAAAGAAAAAAAAAATGGGTGCAAGAATCAGATGTAGTCTGCAAGAAAGAAAAGTGCACCAATAGGGACATGATATATATGGAAGATGACAGATTGCTTACCAACCACATGGTTTCGGGTTCAGTCCCACTGCGTGGCACCTTGGGCAAGTGTCTTCTACTATAGCCTCGGGCCGACCAAAGCCTTGTGAGTGGATTTGGTAGACGGAAACTGAAAGAAGCCCATCGTATATATGTATATGTATATATATATGTGTGTGTGTTTGTGTGTCTGTGTTTGTCTCCCCAACATCGCTTGACAATCGATGCTGGTGTATTTACGTCCCCGTAACTTAGCGGTTCAGCAAAACAGACCGATAGAATAAGTACTAGGCTTACAAAGAATAAGTTCTGGGGTCGATTTACTCGACTAAAAGGCAGTGCTCCAGCATGGCCGCAATCAAATGACTGAAACAAGTAAAAGAGTAAGTGCCAAGAAATCCATGTGGAAAGAACTTATGGAAGTGGAAGATTGGTGAGAAGAGACAAAAAGCTGATTGACCTCAGGGTGTTGAATTTTAACAAAGACGATGAAGGAAAGAAACAAGTGGGGAGATGTTATGTTCGAGGAAACCTGTTCAACATGTGCATGTATGGAAAAAGTGATGGATTATGATGATGATGACAAACAACAGTGGTGGTAGTGTTGGCAGCAGTGGAGACAGCAATGACGGTAGTGACAGTAGTGGTGGTGACGGTTGGGCTGGTGGTATATTTGATGTATGCACACAATTCATATGGATGTTTGTTTATACAGAGGCATGCAAACCTATATAAATATATATATATATTTACCCATATACAGGAAACATATAATTGATTCAAATATACCCTACTAGAGGTCAATGACTACAGATCTATTTTCACTGGTTAAGACATGTTTACTATGTCACTATGAGAGATAAAGATTCTTCTTGGATACAAGATTATTTTCTTCTCACTGTAAATATTCATAAACGATGTTTCTATCGTTGACATTTCTGTCTTCTCCCATGTGTTTATGTGTGTGTGCATGTAAGAACAAATATACATACACATATCCACACACACACTCACACACACATAATAAAAAACAAACAAAAACTTCTATTGTGTAACTTTAACCATTCATCTATTTCACAATTTGCACTTGTATCTGCTATTCTTTATTGTGATTCAAAATACAGTTCATTGAATGAAAGAAGCAAAAGAGTTCTCTGGTTTACAAAAGGGCTAAATTGTAGTTTGCCATAACGTAAAATGAACCAGCGCTATATGAGAGACAACAGTAGGATTTCTTTGATTATTGTCAAATGAATGATAGCACAAAGATAAAGAATTAACAGGAGCCCATTCTAGGTAATCTGTGCCCTCTGGCAATGTGTTTTGTTTTGTCACACAAGTACATGAAAACAATTTTTGTAGTAAGGTTGCATAATATGTTTTGATAAATCAAAGAACCATTGTCAAACACCATCTTTAACTGGGTTACAAAGTAAGAAAACCTGAATTTTTTTTTTTTTTTTGTTTTGTAATACTGCTAAACAAACATCCAGCAATTCATTTTTACCACTTACTATTCCTTTTGGAGGGCCATGAAAGCAGGGTCCCCTCAGGCACCTCCTCTATAGAGTCCCATCTGAAGAGTCATTATGCTTTCTTGCTGGATTCTTAAGCATGACCAACTGAGAATATCTTTTATTTTTTTTTTATCTTTTACTTGTTTCAGTCATTAAACTGTGGCCATACTGGGGCACTGCCATGGGGAATTTTTTAGATGAATAATCAACACCAATACTTATTTTCTTTTTAAGCCTGACATTTATTTCTATTGGTCTCTTATACCAGACAGCTAAGTTACAGGGACATAAACAGACCAACACCGGTTGTCAAGTGGTGGGAGGGGGGGACAAACAAAGACATACACACACACACACATACATACACACACAATCAATTAATGCAATCATGGTTAGAAATAGGAAGCATGTAGTTCCAATGGAATTTAGATGTAGCTTTACTTGATATGAGAAGACAGAGCAGTAAGTAACTCAGCCTCAAAGAATTTTCAAAACATGCAATGGGATCTCTAGCAAATTAATAGGATGTGATGAATGTACAAGAGTGATGACAGCTTCTTTTATGCCCAAAGATCATGAGGAAGAGTAGTATGCCCTCAAGTAGCTATGTAAATCAATCCTTGATGCTATAAGGCGTTTCTTCTTATCTGTACTTATCTGTTTTAAAGTGAGAGTCAGTGAAGACAACCCAGTCCCACTCTTTAGATTTGGAAATCTGACTTCAGTGGCCCAACAGGTTAAGACGGCTGCGATGACCATCAAGCTGTGGGTTTTACACTGGAGCGGCCTTCTCCTAGGTGAATTGCCTCAGAAGGCAAGAGAGCTCCACTTCCCTGGGGTTACCAGAATGTTGTCAAAGAGGGTTCTAGACCACTCGAGGTTCTCCAGGAGTATCTTTTACTAGTTTCAATCATTAGACTGTGACCATGCTGGGGCACCACCTTCAAGAATTTCTCTTATAAAAATGAATTAACCCCAGTACTTATTTTTTAAAGCCTGGTATTTATTCTATTATTCTCTTTTGCCAAACCGCTAAGTTACAAGGACTTCAAAACACACCAAGTCAAGTGGTGATGGTGGGGAGAAAACAACACACACACACACACACACACACATACATATATGTGTGTTAGCAATGGAATCCTTGAAATTGCCATATGGTTCTCTTGAAATAGTGTGTTACATGCATTTGCTTGTAGTAAAAATACATTAAAAGATTTAGAAATGAGTGTAATGAAATAAGTTCAAGCTACTTCTGTCAGTCAGTAACAAAAATCTTTCTCTTTCTTGGAAGCCTACATTAGAAGTTCAATGTATCATAGCAATAAGTTATGGATAGCTAAATACAGAAAGAACAGAGGTTGGTAATAAGAACCTTTAAGTTTACAATATTAACTTGTAAAGAAAAGTGGAGACAAAAAGTTAGATGAAAGAATGAACATTAAAGGAATTGACCAAAGTATTGCAGGAGGGGAACTGAGATGGAATGGATAAATGATTGAAGAATACTGGGAGAGAAAGGTCAACAAAGACATAAAAAGAAATGGTAAGATCATACATCAAGATGATAAGTGTGACATACAAGTTGACACAGGATTGAAATGAGTGGTACATGTGGTACTGTCCAGTCCATATCTGAATGATAGAAATATCCCAGACATCATGATACTGAAGAAGGACACAGCCAGGATACTTGAAAGAATATTTGCATTAAAATACACAGTCTGGGCATGCATGTGTGTGTACATATATATATGTGCATATATATATATCATCATCATCATCATCATCGTTTAACGTCCGCTTTCCATGCTAGCATGGGTTGGACGATTTGACTGAGGACTGGTGAAACCGGATGGCAACACCAGGCTCCAGTCCGATTTGGCAGAGTTTCTACAGCTGGATGCCCTTCCTAACGCCAACCACTCAGAGAGTGTAGTGGGTGCTTTTACGTGTCACCCGCACGAAAACGGCCACGCTCGAAATGGTGTCTTTTATGTGCCACCCGCACAAGCCAGTCCAGGGGCACTGGCAACGATCTCGCTCGAAAATCCTACAGGAGCCAGTCAGGCGGTACTGGCAACGGCCACGCTCAAAATGGTGCATCTCATGTGCCACCCGCACAAGAACCAGTCCAGGGGCACTGGCAACGATCTTACTTGGCTTGCCGGGTCTTCTCACGCACAGCCCATTTCCAAAGGTCTCGGTCCGTAGTCATCGCCTCGGTGAGGCCCAATGTACGAAGGTCTTGCCTCACCACCTCAGCCCAGGTCTTCCTGGGCCTACCTCTTCCACGGGTTCCCTCAACTGTTAATACACTGCTTTATTTTGAGATTGCTAGTGTTAACAATACCAGCAAATAAAATACAGACTACACCAATGTATTATAAATTCTAAATCTAAAATTCACTGTGTTCTATGTATCACATCGATATTTATCTATTTATATGTATTTTTGTATTTATATATTTGGAATTTTTATATCCATTTTATAAATGTAGAAGAATATATGCATATATTTGATTTTGAGTGTGGTTATTAATTATGTTCTTCTAGTTTCCACTTGCATTGCCACCATTGAGATTATTAAGCAGTAGATATATATATATATATATATATATATATATACATATAGGAGGGATGACCACTAAGTGGACATCCAATATGCTAGATGTAGAGCCCATATGGTCTGACCACAATTTATGTATGTATTATGTAAGTGGTAACAATGAAACCGGGTACATGACTAATCTTTATATTTTGTATCTTTTCATTTGTCTTGCTCACTTACGTTCTGGCGTTTGCTGAATTTTCTTGAGAACAATGTTTTCTTAGTGGTCAGACCATATGGGGTCTACATCTAGCATATTGGATGTCCACTTAGTGGTCATCCCTCTTATATGTATGTAATATAATTTTTCTGAATCTTCAGATTTTTTCAATATGCTAGGCCACAGGTTTTAAATTGATATTAATCAAATTAATATTCAATTTTTCACCCTTATTATTTAAATTCATATATATAAATAAATACTAAGTATGACTAGGATGTTAGAACACCTACATTGTTAGAAATAATAGCTAAAAAGCTCCAATGCTATAGTTAAAGCACATAATTGTATACATATGTACTAACAGGGACTGTAATCCCCCAAAAGTACCGGTCAAGAATTCCCAATATTGACCGGTCAGTTTCAGCTGATTCTGTAACCTCATGAGTAGGTTCAGGCGATTACAGTTCCTGTCAGTACATATGTATACAATTATGTGCTTTAACTACATTGGAACTTTTAGCTCTTATTTCTAGCAATGTAGGCGTTCTAACACCCTAGTCATACTTAGTGACAATTATAGTATTCCTTTTCAGTAACACATTGCAGGCTGTTGTCTATATCAATTATATATGTGTGTGTGTGTGTGTGTGTGTGTGTGTGTGTATATATATATATATATATATATATATATATATATATATATATATATAGATGCTGGTGCTATATTAAAAAGCACTCAGTTCACTCTGTAAGGTAGTCAGTGTAAGGAATTGCATCCAGCTGTAAAAACCCTGCCAAAACAAACATGGAAGTGTGCTGCAGTCTTCTGCCTGGTCAGTTCCTGTCAAACTGTCCAACCCATGCCAGCATGGGAAAAAGATGTTATGTGATGATGGTAGATGCAGACATGGCTATATGGTTAAGAATCCCACTTTTCAACTACATGGTTTCTGGTTCACTCCGTCCGCACAGTAACTATGGCAACTGTCTTCTAGCCCCAGCTCAACCAATGCCTCATTAGTGAACATGGTACACAGAAACTGTATGGAAGCTTGTTGTACCTGTGTGTTTATGTGTGTGTGTGTATGTGTGTGTGTATTTATAAGCCCCAATATTAGACTATTTTCTTTAGTCAATACACAGTGGTTGCTTTTAAGCTTTACACTTATAAAATATTATTACTATTTTTAAAATTGTCACTCTTCATCACTACTCAAATCATTGCAGAAAACACATATATATATATATATATATATATATATATATACATTGTTGTTGTTGGCACTCCGTCGCTTACAACGTCGAGGGTTCCAGTTGATCCGATCAACGGAACAGCCTGCTCATGAAATTAACATGCAAGTGGCTGAGCACTCCACAGACACGTGTACCCTTAACGTAGTTCTCAGGGATATTCAGTGTGACACAGTGTGACATGGCTGACCCTTTGAATTACAGGCACAACAGAAACAGGAAGGGTTCGCCACCATCCCCTGCCGCAGCCTCGTGGAGCTTTAGGTGTTTTCACTCAATAAACACTCACAACACCCAGTCTGGGAATCGAAACCACGATCCTATGACTGTGAGTCCGCTGCCCTAACCACTAGGCCATTGCGTCTCCACATATATACATATATACATAAATACATACATACATACATGTGTGTGCATGGGTATTTACCTTTGTGTCTGTGTTTCCCCACCACTTCCCATTCAACTGTTTGACAACCATTGCTGGGTTGTTTACATCTCAATAGCTTAGCAGTTTGGCAAAAGAGACCAATAGAATAAGTACCTGGCTTTAAAAAAAATAAATGAATACTAGGGTTGATTTGTTAAATTAAAAACCCTTCAAAGTACTACCTCAGTATGGCCAAAGTCCAATAACTTAAACAAGTAAAAGGCCTCTTTTTGTCTGTGTTTGTGTCCCTACATCCAGCCATCACTTGACACCTGATGCGGGTATGTTTATATCCCCATAACTTAGCAGTTTGGCAAAAAGGACCAATAAAATAAATACTAGGCTTACAAAGAATATGACCTGGGGTTGATTTCTTCAGCTAAAACACCCTTTAAGGCAGTACTCCAGCATGGCCACTTTTTGTTGTAGAGTGGTTATGTGCCTTCAGCCATTTGAGTTTGATGAGTCACCTATACTGCTAAGCACTTTATAGGTGCAAAACCTATGGTCACTTTATGACCAGCCAAAACTTTCAACTTCCAAAAAATATACATTACTGCTCCAATACTTCAGAGTGTGCTTCTTTTTCAGATATACGAAACTTACTGATGATATATATATATATATATTTCGTTTTTGGATTCCCCAAACACAACAGTATATATATATATCATCTGTCCACCAATGCAGTGTTGAGCATTCATTCTCATTTTCCAACATTTATGGTTATATATATATATATATATATATATATATATATATATTTATATATATATAGGTGCAGGAGTGGCTGTGTAGTAAGTAGCTTGCTTACCAACCACATGGTTCTGGGTTCAGTCCCACTGCGTGGCACCTTGGGCAAGTGTCTTCTACTATAGCCTCGGGCCGACCAAAGCCTTGTGAGTGGATTTGGTAGACGGAAACTGAAAGAAGCCCGTCGTATATATGTATATATATATGTATGTGTGTGTATATATGTTTGTGTGTCTATGTTTGTCCCCCCAGCATCGCTTGACAACCGATGCTGGTGTGTTTACGTCCCCATAACTTAGTGGTTCGGCAAAAAGATACTGATAGAATAAGTACTAGGCTTACAAAGATCTGCTCGACTAAAGGCGATGCTCCAGCATGGCCGCAGTCAATTGACTGAAACAAGTAAAAGAGTATATATATATATATATATATATATATATATATATATATATACCCATGCCAGATGTTAAACAACAATGATGATGATGATATATATATATATATATATATTGAGAAAGGGTAGATTTCAATGACTTTACAATTAGTAAAAGTGGGTTTTGGTCCATTACCTATGTTCAAATAAAATCTAATGTTGTCTATCAGGCTGCCATTTAAGTATTTCTCAAAGAGGATCAAATTCATAAGTAAAATTTGGGTTGTTGCCATACTACTCCTGGTACAGAGATGATTTTCTAAGAGATCTCATATCTCTTAAAAAAAAAAAAAAAAAAATTATGGTTGATATCTCTTTAAAAGAGGGGAAAAAAAATACGTGGTTGATAATGAAGAAGTCAATATTCTGTTACATATATCCTTTAACAATAATAGGAATATATGAAATTTCTTTCAGTAAAGATGAGGAGATAACGTTTCAACACTAGATTGAGACTTAATTACAGAAATAATTAATTAAACACTCATCTATCTTTGCAACTTAATTAAACATGATAGTCTTAGAGATATTATTAAATCTAATAAAATGATGGCATTATTATTATTATTATTATTATCATTATTATAATTATTCCTGAAGATTTGAGACTAATTATAGAATAACAGACTAGAAGATGTACCATTTACTTTGTTACTGAGTACATATTCTACATGATTCATCTTTGATTATCATCTTGCCTCATTTACTAAATAAATAGTAACATGACTTGCTGGTTTTACTCTCTATGTCTTTACATAAAAATACCTTGCTCCTGTAATCTTAAATATTATCAATATTACAGCAGTTCATTGGCAGAAGTGTTAACGAGTCATGCAAAATGTCTTATAGTATTTAGTTCAAATCACACCAGGTCACTTTTACTTTTTACCCTTTCAAGAAGGCAAGACAATAAAACAAGTACCAGTTACATACTAATTTGTTGGTCATATACCAATATTAAAAATCATTGTTATTATTAATTTTAAATTTTGGTACAAGGCCAGCAATTTCAGGGGAGGGGATAAGTCAATTACATCAACCTTCACACTCAACAGATACTTGTTTTATCTGCCCCGAAAGGATGAAAGGCAAAGTCAACCTCAGCAGAATTTGAACTCAGAACATAAAGATGGATGAAATACCATAAAGTATTTTGCCCAGCATGCTAACAATTCTTCCAGCTCACCACCTTAATCATTATTATTATTATTAAAAAGAAATCATTACTACTACTACTACTACTACTACTACTACTACTACTGTAGTTATAGACTGGCAAAATCTTGTACCTATATCACATTAGAATTGATGCAACATTGGACAAATAGCCTTACAATGCCTGATGAGGCGGTGAAATTACACAATGTAGGATGTAATCCATAATGCTTACATTGGATAAAGATTCCCAGCAAAACAATTGTCACCAAATTTAAAACTCTTTTTTTTTTCTATTATTACTTCACATCACACCATGCATTCTACCATTCATTGATTCCTGGTAAAGAACTGGAATTGTGATTTACAAGTTAACAGTGACTGGTCTTCATCACTCTTTATAAACTGATAACACATTACTTTAGTGTTTGCTCTGCATAATTCTGTCTAGCCAATCAATGGCATACTACAAGCTGATATAACTTGATTCTTTATGAATTCTATATAATCTTTCATCCTCTGACACAAGTTCCCCTCCTCAAATGCCACTGCCCTTCTCAAAATTTCTTGTCTTACAAGTTACTTGGTGACCCTTCCAGTGCTGGTGCCATGTAAAAAGCATGCAGTATGCACTGTAAAGTGGTTGGCATTTGGAAGGGCATCCAGCTGTAAAAATCATGTCAAAACTAACATCGCCTGTGCTAGTGTTACATAAAAAGCACTGAGTCCACTCTGCAGAGTGTTGGTATTATGAAGGGCATCCAGCCATAAAAACCCTGCCAAAACAGATACAGTCACCTGGGGTAGTTTTCTACCTGGCTGGCTCCTGTCAACCGTCCTACCCATGCATGAATCGAAAACAGATGTTAAACATTGATGGTGATGATGACGATGATAATGATGTGTGTGTTTGTGTGTGTGTGATGGTGCATGGCTCAGTGGTGAGAGCATCGGGCTCACTATCATGAGGTACTGAGTTCAATTCCTGGATCAGTCTGTGTGTTGCGTTCTTGAGCAAGACACTTCATTTCACGTTGCTCCAGTTCACTCAGCTGTAGAAACAAGTTGCAACATCACTGGTGCCAAGCTGTATTGGCCTTTGCCTTTCCCTTGGATAACATCGGTGGCATGGAGAGGGGAGGCTGGTATGCATGGGTGACTGCTGGTCTTCCATAAACAACTTTGCCCAGACTTGTGCTTTTAAGGGGAATTTTCTAGGCGCAATTCCATGGTCATCCATGACCAAAAGGGTTCTTTACCCTTACTCTTTATACATGTATATATATTAAAATATATACATAGGGCAACAGGCTGGCAGAATCGGTAGCACACTGGGCAAAATGCTTAGCAACGATTCATTTATCTTTATGTTCTGAGTTCAAATTCTACTAAGGTCAACTTTTTCTCCATTTCGAGGTCGCTAAAATAAGTATTGGTTGAGTACTGTGTTCAGTATAATTGACTTACCTCTTCTCCCAAAACTGCTGGCCTTGTGCCAAAATTTGAAATCAATATTAAAATATATAGCTGATCTATGTATTGGTAGTAGTTAAGCTGTAGTAATGATGGTAATTAAGCTAGAGTATTGGTAGTAGATGAGCTGTAGTATGGGTGATAATTGAAATGAAGTGCTGATGATAGATGAGCTGTAGTTGAGCTGTAGCAGCAGTAGCAGTTCAGCTGTAGTATCAGTGTTAAATGACATGTAGTATTGGTAAATGAGTCGTATTAATAGGTGAGCTAGTTGAGCCATAACAAAAAATGAGCTATAGTACTTGTTAGTAGGTGATCCATAGTGCATATCAACAGAAGAGCTATAGTGTTTATTAATAGTTGATCTGTAGTGCATGTCAATAGAAGAGCTATAGTATTTATTAGTAGCTGATCCGTAGTGCATACCAATAGAAGGTCTATAGTATTTATTAATAGTTGATCCGTAGTGGATATCAGTAGGAGAGATGTAGTACTTAATAGCAGGTGATCTGTAGTGCATGTCAATAGAAGAGCTATAGTACTTATCTGTAAGTGGTTCATAGTACATATTGCTAGGTGAGCTGTAGTATTTATCGATAGGTGAGCTGTAGAATGCAAGTCATAATAGGTGAGGTGTATTAGATTTAAACTATCTTCTCTACTAACCTTTTGATACAAGGAAGAATTTCTGGCAAATATAGAGATTTTTTTTCTTTTTCCTAAAAGAGATTGATTGTCTTCATTTAATCTACTTATTGTTTATTTAGATTTAGCGTACATTTTATACACAGAGCTCAGTGGTGGGGACGAAAGGTTAAGTTGATTAATGCAAGAATTTGAACTCAGTGTTGGTGTTGGTGTCGTTAGTATTATATATTTACTATTGTCTACTGTCCTTCGTCAGAATTAATATTGTTAAATAATTAAATACTGTTATTATTGTTATTGTTGTTGATGTTGCCACTGTAACCCTGTAGTATTCAAGGAATAAATCATTACTAATAGTATTTGGGTGACTTTCATCTCAACACTTCACAATTAAAGCATTATTAGTATTAGTATTATTATTTCAATGGCAGAAGTATAGTCCTGAGAATTGTTTTGTGTGCTGTTATTTATCTTGCTTGACTTTTTCTTTATGATTTGGTGGAAGGCTGTGATCGCAGCGGTAGGGGTGGTGATGGTGTTAGCTGTTTTTATTGAGGTGGTGATGGTGGCAATGATGATGTTGGTGTCATTGGTGGTGGCGGCGACAGCAATGGTGGTGGTGGTGGTGGTGGTGGTTGTAGTGACAGTAGCATTGATGATGGCGATAGCATTAATGATGATGGTGATAGTGTTGGTGGTGGTAGTGACAGTGTTGGTGGTGGTAGTGACAGTGTTGGTGGTGGTAGTGATAACAATGGTGGAATTTGGTCATCATTATCATCATCACCACTATCATTATCATCAGAGAAAATCATTAGAGTATCTGATAAAATGCCTTCCTGTAATTAGATTCGATCCTTTACATTCTGAGTTCAATCTGAGGTCAGCTTTGTCTTTCATTCTTCTGGATCAATGAAACAGAATACCAGTTAAGTACTCAGGTCATTTAGATTGACTGTACCCTTTCCCATTACAGCTCCCATCTGGAAATGAATTTTGTTTATTTGTGTATGTGTGGCCCCTACCTATAACCAACCATACCCTTCCCCTACATGGAAATCTATAATTATAATTATTAGTAAGTATTGACAATGTACACTTATATAGCTGTATTGATAGATCTTATCAAATATGTACTATATAATTAAGTACTAGATTGTTATTATTATAAAATGTACATATTACTATTATTATTATTCAAGGCGGTGAGTTGGCAGAATTGTTAGTACACCCGGCAAAATGCTTAGTGGCATTTCGTCCACTTTTACATTCTGAGTTCAAACTCGACCAAGGTCAACTTTGCCCTTCATTCTTCTGGGGTCATTAAATTAAGTATCACTGAAACACTGGGGTCGATGTAATCAACTAGCCCCCTCCCCCAAAATTGCAGGTCTTGTGCCTTTAGTAAGAAGGATCATTATTATATATAATATATATTAGCATTATTTTATTACTACATATATAATACATATAGTGGAGGCGCAATGGCCCAGTGGTTAGGGCAGCGGACTCACGGTCATAGGATCACAGTTTCGATTCCCAGACCGGGCGTTGTGAGTGTTTATTGAGTGAAAACACTTAAAAAGCTCCACGAGGCTCCGGCAGGGGATGGTGGCGAACCCTGTTGTATTCTTTCACCACAACTTTCTCGCACTCTTACTTCCTGTTTCTGTTGTGCCTGTATTTCAAAGGGTCACCCTTGTCACACTGTGTCACCCTGAATATCCCTGAGAACTATGTTAAGGGTACTCGTGTCTGTGGAGTGCTCAGCCACTTGCACGTTAATTTCACGAGCAGGCTGTTCCGGTGATCAGATCAACTGGAACCCTCGACATTGTAAGCGATGGAGTGCCAACAACAATAATACATATAGAATTAGTATTATGTTATTATATAACACACACACATATATATATATATATATATATATATATATATATATATATATATCATAGTATTATATATATATATATATATATATATATATATATCTCATAGTATTATATATATATATATATATATCTCATAGTATTATATATATATATATATATATATATATATATATATATATATATATATATATATAGTATTATTTGATTATTATACACAGTACATATTATTCTATATAATGCATAATATGTATTATAATCATATATTTTTATATATTATAGGTATATTTAGTAGTGAATGAAGAGACACCATTTCTATTATATCTGAAATATCAACAGGAATTCCTTTTCATAAACACCTGTTGTTTTTAAAACACAAACTAAGAGAAAGAAGAGAACAAAAAGACTCAGAGAAAGACAAACTGAGTGAGTGAGAGTAAAAGAGAAAACAAATGAAGATAGAAAAGTGAGAGGGAGAGAAAGGTTAGGGAATAGAGAGAGACAGAGAGTGAACAAAGCGAAAAAGCCATCGTATTCTTTAAACAAGCTTTTGTCCAGTGTTTAGTTTTCTTTCAACAGAAAACAACCAAGATAAAAATCAATGACTTAACTAACTGGCTTAGAATCAAAGTATTTGGCTTATATATTGAACCTGAGGGTACAGAGCACACAGTAAGTGATGGCACAAAGTTGTGGGATGATGTATGAGGAGTGTTTGCTATAAGCAGTCAGATACTTAAGTAAAATTACTTGAGCTATCTAGAAATATTTGGAAATACATGTGTGTATTTGTCTATACATACATATACATAAATATACATATATATATATACACATAAATATATATATCTATATATATATAAAACAAATAATGAGTATATGCATATATACGTACAGGTATGTGCATACCTACGTCTACCTGTATATATAGGTGCATATCTGGGTACAGGACATTGCAAACAAAATGTAGACAAAAAAATAATAATAACCAGAGTACAGAACACACACAGGCCACATAGAGAACGTTTTCCTTCATCAGCTGCCCCCATTCTAACACAGGCGTTTCGAAGAGTAGGGCAGGACGCATCGTTAAAATGGCTCTTCCCACGGACCACAAATTAAATTTGTATACACAAATTAGACTTGTACCATGGAGGAATGTAGTGGCGGACAGAAAACAAGACAGGAAAACAAACGGAAAAGGCTATACGGCCAGACGTGAAAAATTATGTGTGTTATATATATATATATAGCATAGGTGCAGGTGTGTCTGTGTGGTAAAGAAGTTTGCTTCTCAACCTCATGGTTCCAGAGTTCGAATTCCTCTGCATGGTACCTTGAGCAAGTATCTTCTATTATAGCCTCAGGCCAACCAAAGTTTTTTAAGTGGATTTGGTAGATGGAAACTGAAAGAAGCCTGACATCCATGTGTATATATATATATATATATATATATATATATATATATATATGAATGTGTGTCTTTATGTCTGTGTTGTCCCTCCACCACCACTTGACAATCAGTGTTGGTGTTTACATTCCCATAATTTAGTAGTTTGGCAAAAGAGACTGATATAATAAGTATCAGGCTTTAGAAAAGTAAGTAATGGGGTGGATACATTCGACTGAAAAATTCTTCAAGGTGATGCCCTAGTATGTCCACACTCTAATGACTGAAGCAAGTAAAAGATAAAGATATTCATGTGTGTGTGTGTGTATGTGTGTGTGTGTGTGTGTGTTAAATGAAATGAGACAACAAAACTAAGGCTCTGTGGATTTTTTAGGACATTTATAAAGAGAAAGATAGTCTTACAGCTGTTTCTAGGATATTAGGGGTATCCCTTCATCAGAGACGATATGAGTTAACCAAAGGGAAATAGTAGAGTTCAATATAGGGAGTTATTTTGGAAAAGGTTGAATATAGGTAGTATAAAGGGAAATAAAAGAATAAAAAAAAATATATGTTGGATGTTACAGTTGCAGTTCCATTATTCGAGGAAAGTGCTGTGTGGAATGGGTAGAAATGCTTCTTGCCCATGGTATGTTCATGGTATGTTATTACAAGTGGATAGTAATAAAAAAAAAATGAACTCTTATTGGAATCTACATACCATGGACAAGAGGCATTTCTACACAGCACTTTCCTCGGATAATGGAACTGCAACTGTAACATCCTACATATATTTTTACTTTTATTTTTATTCTTTTATTTCCCTTTATACTTCCTATATCCATCCTTTTCCAAAATAACTCCTGATATTGAACTCTACTATTTCCTTCTAGTTAACTCTCTTATATCGTCCTTGATGAAGGGGTATCCTTAATATCCCAGAAACAGCTGTTAGACTATCTTTCTCTTTATAAATGTCCTAAAAATTCCACACAGCTTTCGTTTCGTTGTCTCATTTCATTTAATATATACATGCTCATACAAGACCTGCATTACACTCCTCACTCATATTATTATCGAACCGTGAGTCTAACTAGGGTCCTCCCATAGCACTGACATGCCATCTTGGGTCTTACCTGCCATCTTGGATCTTCAGCATACTAACACCTCTCATATATGTATATCATTGGCTCGTCCTCATTTTTAAGGATGTCTTTCTTTGTTTGTGCTTCCCCATTTAAGTCAGTGCCTCTGGTGACTGAGAAGAATGATTTTTGCATGGGACAGCTGTCCACAAAAGTCACATTTGATGGTCAGTAGTGGGCTTTGTTGGAATCAGCAGGCGTTTCATTGTAGCCTAGCTGTTTAGCTTATTCATTTCTTAGAAAATATTTTTCATAATGTTCTATGGCCATCTTGATGCGAAACCATGCAGTACTGTCTTCTGCATGTTGCTCCAAGGATCTAGGGTCAATGTTGGTACTCTTCATTATCTTTTACAGTTGGTCTTTGCAGTGTTGCATGGGGCAGCAACATGATCTCTTGCTGGAGCTATTCATCCATATTCTTTTACTTGTTTCAGTCATTTGACTGTGGACATGCTGGAGCACCACCTTAAAGGGTTTTTTAGTCGAAGAAATCGACCCCAGGACTTATTCTTTGCATGCCTAGTACTTATTTTATCAGTCTCTAATGCCAAACTACTAAGTTACAGGGACATAAACACACCAACATCAGTTGTCAAGTGTGATGGTGGGGAGACAAACAGAGACACAAACACACACACATATATACAAGAGTTAAGGATTAGTGTAGATAAGATCCAGGCTACATATGTTTCATAGCAAGTAGAAACTTAGAAGTGGTTATTCACACACCTGGCAACCCTGGTCACCCACCATGAAATATATCCACAACCTTCCACCTCAATAAACCACTATTGTCCCTGAAAGTTTTGTCTTTTATATTTACTACGGATTGCTTAAAGCTAACTTTCTTTCTACACCTCGATCCTTGGATCTGATATATATATATATATATATATATATGATGGGTTTCTTTTAGTTTCTGCCTACAAAATCCACACATAAGGCTTTGATCAGCCCAAGGCTATCGTAGAAGACACTTGCCCAAGGTGCCACACAGCAGGATTGAACCTGGATCCATGTGGTTGGGAAGCAAGCTTCCTACCACACAGCCATGCCTGTCCTATATAAATCTAAGTAACAAAACATGGATTCAAGTAATCCAGTAGTACTCATAAAAAAAGCTCCTTCATGTATCATTCTACAAACCATATAGAATATGTACTCATATACAAGACAAAAGAATAAGGAGTGTATATATGAGTGAGTGGACAAGCAAAAGTAAAAGGCACTCAACACATTTTGTAGGAGTTACATGTACTATTTAAAGCAATTTGATTCAGCTCCATGTGACTTAAAGTTTCACAGGTCTCAGTCAGAAGCCCATTTCTTTCAGGCTTAGATTACACACACACACACGCACACACACACACACACATATATATATATATATATATATATATATATATATATATATATATATATATATATATATATATATATATATATATATATATATATGCGTGTGTGTGTGTATATTACTGAATTGGTATCCATGAACATATTAATATACTCACAATTTATAAATTATTTTATTAGTCTATATTTCACAAATGTCTGATGATCAGTTACATGAAACTCTGAGTTTGTGAAGCTTTTCATCTTCAGTAAGATGGTATTTTACACTACTTTTGGTACTTGAGAACTATTTTACTCCCCATTGTTTTGCACTTAGGTGCTCACTTGTGTGTGTGTGTGTGTGTGTGTGTGTGTGTGTGTGTGTGTGTGTGTGTGTGTGTGTGTGTGTGTGTGTGTGTGTGTGTTTATGTATGTGTGTGTAAGAGAGAGAGGGAGAGAGAGCATGTGTGCTTATACACACACACACACCCTTTGTTCAACTAATGCCAGTATGGAAAACGGATGTTAGATGATAATCATGATAACTGATTAAATTTGGTAGATGGAAACTGAAAGAAGCCCACTCTGTGTGTGTGTGTGTCCACCACTACCACTTGACAATTGATGTTGGTGTGTTTACATCCCTTTACCAGTTCAGCAAAAGAGGTCGTTAGTATAAGTACAAGGCTTAAAATAGAAAGTTTGCCTCTCAATATCTATTTCCCTATACAGGAAATGCTAAATGGTCCATGAATTTGAGTTTATCCCAAATTGTCATGCACAATAATAGCAATATAGCTGAAATAAAATAGGGGAGAGGTCAATATACTGAATACAAATGCCCTAGGAACTCACATAATATGGTGAGTTGGAAAATCATCTTATTTAAGTAATCCTTGGTTTGACTGCCTTCAACTTCACATTTCCTCACACAGTTCACATTGGTTATTCTCAAGTTGTTATGTACCAAGTTAGTTAGAATTCAGTACAGTAATCACATTTAACCCTTTAGCATTTAAACCAGCTATATCCAGCCCAAATATTCTACCTGCTTTATGTTCAAACTGTCAAGATCTGGCCTCTCACACCTACCCTATAATGTCATTGTAAAAATATACAATCACATCACCAAAATTTTGAAGTTACAAGATGATGTATGATTAATTAAGCTTTGTATTTGACAGAATAATCTGAATGCTAAAGGATTAAACTGGTTCTATCCAGCCCAAATATTCCACCTGGTTTATATACCCTATAATGTCATTCTAGTAATATGCAATCACATCTTCAAAATGATGTGCATGGTAAAGTAATCTGACTGCTAAAGGGTTAATCAGTTGGTTGAGCAAAGAATTCATTTAACATCTCTAATTGTATACAACCCATCTTGAAAATATGCTACCATAAGAATTTAGAAATTCATTTAGAAATGAAAACAAATGATCTCTAATATAAACTGAGTGTCAGGAAGATTAGTTTGCAACATTGAGTTGGTTAAATAACTTCATACAAGAGCTATGATGATTTGTAATAGCTGGTTTATAGACGCTATTCAACATAGAAAAAGAATATGATCGTGTGACCTTGAACTTCATATATTTCCTTAACTCAGTAACACACAATTGAATTACAGTTGTCTTAATGGTCACAAGTTCAAAATATTTTCATTGTTTGAGTCCACTTTTATAGAACTGTCATTATAAGAAAATATTAAATTCTTTCATACAAAAAAAAAACAATATAAAAGTTCTGTAGATTCCTCATCATTCTATAGACTACTAAGTTCTGGTGTGTGGTGAAAAGATCAGAAACACCTAGAGAGCTACTACACCACCTGATGCGAATTCAACTGCTGCATTCAGAGACAGAATACAGCAGAATACACCACCCACCCCAAATATGATCATAACTTGATCATGTAAGCGTAACCAGAGTTGACCTGGAGTTAAATAATAACTAAAATAGCCTTTATTGTAAATTATAATAAAACAGCTCTTATAAATTATAAAGTCTTTACATAATGTAAAATACAACATTCATGTATAATAGATTTCTCTAAACTAGCTAATATGATACATCCCAATTTCAGTGACATGGCATGTTGTCTTAATCTTGGTCACCTGGCATGGTGACCCCCACCTTTTGACATTATGATACCTTAATGACATTCAATGTTATCCTAACTGGAGTAAGATAGTAATGCAATTCTTAAAAGTAACACGTAATTAATTCAATACCATTTTAAAAGAAGTAAAAATTAGTAGGACATTCCAGAGATATAACACATTAAGACAAGCTGAGCAGGATGTGACCACAGAAATTTAACACACCAAACTAGACACTCTAAAAGATTTGACTCAGTTTGTTACCCTTCGTGATAACTCCCCTGATCCAACCCTAAATTATTACAGAACATCACAGGAAGCGGAGTAGGGTGTACAGAAAGAAGAGAAATAAGCAACCCACATTGTTGTGTGTTGTTTTTCAGACAGTTTCCAAATAGCAAGGGGGGCCATGATATTGTGTTCCTTCCTTTTAAGTAGTTAAGTGATGCATCAATAGTAATGCATGAACATACTGCAAGCATGGAAAAGTAGATGTTAAAACAATAATGATGGTGATGCTGACTACAGTCTTTATAAACATCAACTCAACAGTCTTCAATAATCTGTCAAACAAAAGCAACATATAGAGCATTAATATTTGCAATCACCTGACTGGCCCTCATGCCAGTGGCACGTAAAAGCACCCACTACACTCTGGTTGGCGTAAGGAAGGGCATCCAGCTGTAGAAACTTTGCCTGATCAGATTGGAGCCTGGTGCAGCCTTCTGGCTCGCCAGCCCTCAGTCAAACCGTCCAACCCATGCCAGCATGGAAAGCAGATGATGATGATGATGATGAGGAATTAAAGGTAGCAAGCTGGTAAAATCATTAACAAGTCAGGCAAAATGTTAGCAGCATTTCATCTGTCTGCACATTCAAATTCCATTGAAGTCAACTTTGCCTTTCATTCTTTCAAGATCAATAAAACAAGTACCAGTTGAACAGTGGGGTCGATGTAATCGACTTACTTCCCCTACTGAAATTGCTGGCCTTGTGCCAAAATTTGAAATCAACATTTGCTGTAATTCTTTTCTACTCTAGGCACAAGGCCCGACATTTTGGGGGAGGTGGGGGCCAGTTGATTAGATCGACCCCAGTACGCAGCTGGTACTTAACTTATCGACCCTGAAAGGATGAAAGGCAAAGTCAACCTTGGCAGAATTTGAACTCAGAACATAAATACAGACGAAATACTGCTAAGCATTTCACCGAGCATGCTAACGTTTCTGCCAGCTCACCACCTTAACATTTGCAATAACTAAGTGGTTAGGCAGCTTCATGGTTTTAAGTTTGGTTTTCCCACTGTCATATAAGTTGGACACATTTCACAGTATTTCAGCATTTATTACAATCCTTTATAACAAAGAAGAAATCTACTAATCATTGTTGAGTCATGACATTTGAGGTAGGAGGGGCAAGGTTTCTTTTTAAAGCCTATCATTCATAATTCTTAGTCCATTTTCCACACTGTCATTTAGGCTGGACACATCTCACAGTATCGTAGCATTTGTTATAATCCTTTGGCATGTAAAAAATCTAGTAACAGAGAAATCTACTGTTCCTGATTGGTGTTTGTCATTTGAGGCAGGAAAGGCAAGGTTTTTTTTTTTTACAACCTAATATCATTGGTATCAAGTTTTTACATTTTAACAACACTTCATGTCATGGACTGAGTGTATTTTATTACATTACCAGTACTAAAGTTGTCATCCACAACACAGTCAAAACGTCTCCTCCAACCAATCTTTTATCTTATTTGTTTTAGTAATTAGACTGTGGCCATGCTGGAGCACCACCTTGAAGAATTTTTAGTTGAATAAATTGAAATTGACCCGAGTGCTAATTCTTTTTATTTGTTTAAGCCTTGTACTTATTCCATTGATCTCTTTTACCAAACTGCTAAGTTACAGGGATATCAGCACACCCACAACAGTTGTCAAGCAGTGGTGGGGGACAAACACTGACACAAACACACACGCACATACATAAATATATATATATATACAACAGGTATTTTTCCGTTTCCATCTACCAAATCCGCTCTCAGATTTTATCCAGAGTTACAGCTCTGTCAGACTGACTATCTTCTCTATGATTTATACAATCCACATCTCCACGGTCAATTTATTTTCATTAGATGAATTTCAACCTAGGTCTGTTCTTTGAAAAGTATTTCATCCTGGATGACAGATATCGTTAAGGTAACAGAGTTTTTAAATATGAAAATTTCATATCTATTCCATTCTAGAAACACCATTTCCCTAAGATACTAACTTTTAGAACCCAATATGATATTTTAACTAAATAAATTTGAATTTAAAAAGTCTACAAAGCTGGTTGCAACTGAGAAGAAGCAACAATCTTGACAATGCATTGTGTCTTTAATGAGTCAATTCTCAAAGTCTCCAGTCTTCCTTACTGTATATAGGACATTGAGGCGGTATAGTTTTATGAAACACTGTATGCTAGATACCATGGAGAGCTATAATTAGCAGAATAATAAATAATAGGTACCATGAGAGGCTACAGTTTACAGAACACTATATACAGGTACCATGGCAAGATATGCTTTATGAGATATCGAATATAAATACCATAGAAAGGTACAGTTTTGGGGGAAACTACATAAGAGTACACGTCATTACAGGTACAGTGCAGAACAGTGGGATATTCTAAGTAAGTACAATGGGACGCTGTAGATAATGACAAAAGTTTCATTTTTTGTTGTTTAGTCCCAGTTTACCTCTGATCATGCAAATCAATGATCAACTCCAAGACAACTACATCCCATCTTTTGCGGACTGTATATCTAAAACTACATTATCCAGTGAGTTTTTCTCTTTTTATTATGACAGTAAGATGTGACAGGAATGATATTTGTCTGCTATTTCTAGCAAGTTGTGCCACAATAGAGATGCCCAATGCTCACCTCATTATTTCAAGAAATGCTTCATTAGACTGCAACAATTATAAACTTAAATCATTCCACTGCTGTGGGAAAATGCATCAATAAGCAACTGAAATACATTATTCCTTACATTAATATACAAACACAGTTTTCACTTGTGTCTTAGTGATTACAAAACCTGAAACTTTCTTTTATTTCTGTTACCAACAAATTTTGTCTCTTTCCTTCATTTAACAATTTTGTTAATGTTAAATATTACCAGCAAATGTTATTGTATACAAGTAGCTAAAATGAAGTTCTCCTGAAGAGTCTCTGGAGGAATGTTACTTGGTGGGCAAGCCACTATTTCTCTGCATTGAGGTCATAGCTCCAGTACTACAAAACTATGATTAGAATGTCACAGGAAAGAGCCACAAGATACATTCTTCAAGTTGAATCAACTGATAGAAGACCTTAGAGGAGACTGAGAATCAAACTGTTGAGTAACAGCCATAGTCACAGTTGGACAAGTTTGGGAATCCAACTGGATAGTCTAATGGTGGTTGTCTCCGATAAGGCCCTATGGAGGAAGTGCCTAAGGGCTCTACTCTCATGACCATCCCAAGGACAGTGGACAAATAAGACAGATGGATGGAATGTTAGTGAAATATATTTATTAAAATTAAATTAAAAAATGCACAGACATGGTTGTGTAGTAAGAAGCTTGCTTCCCAACCACAATGGTTCCAGGTTCAGTCCCACTGTGTGGCACATTGGGAAAGGGTCTTCTACTATAGTCTCAGTCCGCTCAAAGCACTGAGTGTATTTAATAGACAGGAACTGAAAGAAGTCTGTCATGTGTGTGTCAATGTTTGTTCCTCACCACCGCTTGTCAACCGGTGTTATTGTGTTTACGTCCCCATAACTTAGTAGTTTTACAAAAGAGGCCTATAGAATAAGTACCAGGTTTTAAAAAATAAGTACTGGGGTCAATTTGTTCAACTGAAATATTCTTCAAGGTGGTGTCCCAGCATGGCCATAGTCTAGTGACTGAAACAAGTAAAAGATTAAAGATAAAGGTTACATTTCAATAACTTATTAAATCAACTAATTTTATTTTTGGATTTGGTTTGCAAGATTTTTTTTGTGATTTCATGTGTTGAAGAATATTCTGTTGTGTCTGGGGAGAGTCATTTTCTTATTGTGCCTTGAAATTTAACACACTCACCGTTAACATTTCCACTTATTTCTTATTTTTCTTTTCTTTTTTTTTTCTTTATCAATAGTCAAGACTATTGATAAGGTTGCAAGACGCAACGAAAATTTTAGGAAAATAAAAATAAGAAATAAGTGGAAATTTTAACGGTGAGTGTGTTAAATTTCAAGGCACAATAAGAAAATGACTCACCCCAGACACAACAGAATCAACTAATTTTATTTTACTATTAACTCCAAATTTTGTTTACAACAGGATTTATATTCAGGGCTGTCAGTTCAGCACACAAAAAATACAAGACAGCCAACAAAGTAGTCTGTATGTGGTCCTTTGACCAACTAGAAATAGCCATCAAACTTCCTTTAAATCACTACCACTAGTATCACCACCCCCTACTGTCTTAGGAAAAGGCAGAAATATTGGCAGACATTCAAACACCAATGCCTAAGAATTGAATCTAAATTCAATCATTCAAATGCCTAAGAATTGAATCTAAATCACTGTGTTCTGACTGAATGCAAGTATAAACACCCAAACAGGAATTTGTCAGGGATTGATGACATCAGCAAGTGGCTAGCCATTCAAATCCTTGATGGACACATTAGGACTTCTTTTTATCAGTAGCAGGGATGACCATCAAAAGCACAATAGACTCAGCAAATGCTGAACTCATTAGAATTCCAGTTGCTGTAATCAAGGTATTGATATGTCATTAATAACTTTGTATTTAGCATCCTCTGATAGCCCATTGTTTGTCCATTAACTGACCAGTGATTGTAACACAGCTAAAGTCAACTTGCTGCAGGAACTGCTCACTCAGCTATAAAATTCAATGACCTCAACAATACACTATCCAGTGCTCACACACACACACATCTGGCATGGACACACAAGAATTGATTCACTAGGTGTAAATATCTCCTGTCTGTCATTGTTGTAACAACAGCATTTTTCTGTTAATGATAGGTAAATATTTTTGTATCTGGACATTACATATATTCTTGTTCTTCTGTCAGCCAACCAAATATTTTGTCATGGCAAACACACTGGAAAATGACTGGAATGTCATGGCTAGATTACCTCTGATCATAGGTCAGCTAGCTCAGTTAATGTTACCTTGAGGTTAAACAACCGCATGAACCCATTTGGCACTGTACCACATTTTCCTGTCAAATCCTTTAATAAAATTTCCACACATCTTCTCATGTTACATTTTTCACTTCTAGTAAATTATGGGGTTTCGTGGGGTTTTAAGTTTTCTTCTGCTATTACTACAACTACATTACCATCACTACAACTATAACTGCTACCACCACCACCACCACAACTACTAATATTTCTACTGTTACTATCACAACCTCCATTTCTACTACTATTACTACATTACCACCACCACCTGAACTATTGTCCCCACACCACCACCACTATCACCAACACCACTCCTTCATATATAATTTCCTGTTTATTTAACTTTAAATTTGATTCATGGAAATGATATTTCCTCTGGAATTTACTGCAAGGTTGTTTAATTCTAAGAAAATTACCAAAATCACTAAAACTGCATTCATATTTACTATACACACACACACACACTATATATATATATATATATATATATATATATATATATACATTTGCTTATATATATATATATATATATATATATATATATATATATATATATATATTGATGGTTCCCCAGTTTCAACCAATGAGAATTCAATAGTTTGATCTACTAAATTGCCTGCTCCTTAGATTAGCAAATAAGTGGCTGAGCAGTTTACAGACACTTGTGCTCTTAACCCTTTAGCATTCAAATTACTTTGTCGAATGTAATGCTTATTTATTAATATAGTTTTGAATTAATCATGCATTATCTTGAATGTTCAAGATTTTGAAAATGTGGTTGTTTATTTTTAGAATAACATTGTAAGGGTAGATGTGAGAGGCTGGAGTTGGCCAGTATGAACATAAAACAATTAGAATATTTTGGGCTGGATATGGCTGGTTTAAATGCTAAAAAGACAACATAATTCTCAGGTAGAATTATCATGATTTAGAGTGTGTGATAAGAAAGTACTTTAGTACAATCCATTTGATGAGCTCCTTACAGTTTCTGTCAACCCAATTTCACACACAAAATATAGCACGATCAAAAGCTATAGAAATTTGCTCAAGATGCCTTGCCATGGGACATTATGGTTATGGAGGAAACTTCTTAATCGCTTGGATACATTGCAAATGTATATGTGTGTCAATGAATGGATGAATTGATGGATGGATGCATGGATGCATGGAGAGATGGACAGACAGACAAACAGACAGATAGGGTCCATCATGCTCTGTGAATTGATAGTCACTAAGGAAATAGATACAGGTGGGTAGGTGGATGGATGGATGGATAGAGAGAGAGAGAGAGACATAGAAGAGAAAAGAGAGAGAGAGGGAAAAGAGAGAGAAAGAGAGAGAGAAGAGAGAGAGAGGGGGAAAAGAGAGAGAGAGGGGAAAGAGAGAGAGAGGGGAAAGAGAGAGAGAGAGAGGGAAAAGAGAGAGAGAGGGAGAGAAAAGAGAGAGAGAGGGAGAGAAAAGAGAGAGAGAGGGAGAGAAAAGAGAGAGAGAGGGAAGAGAGAGAGGGAAGAGAGAGAGAGAAAGATAGGTTCCATCATGCTCTGTGAATCGGTGTTGTTGTTGTTGGCACTCCATCGCTTACGACGTCGAGGGTTCCAATTGATCCGATCAACTGAACAGCCTGCTCGTGAAATTAACGTGCAAGTGGCTGAGCACACCACAGACACGTGTACCCTTAACGTAGTTCTCGGGGATATTCAGCGTGACACAGTGTGACAAGGCTGACCCTTTGAATTACAGGTACAACAGAAACAGGAAGTAAGAGTGAGAGAAAGTTGTGGTGAAAGAGTACAGCAGGGTTCGTCACCGTCCCCTGCCGGAGCCTCGTGGAGCTTTTTAGGTGTTTTCACTCAATAAACACTCACAACGCCCGGTCTGGGAATCAAAACGGCGATCCTATGACTGCGAGTCCGCTGTCCTAACTACTGGGCCATTGCACCTCCACTGTGAATTGATAGTTACTAGGGAAGGTAGATACAGGTGAATGGCTTGTGAATGGCTTGTGAAGGCTTCACAAGCTATAGACAACAACGCAGTCAGTAAAGTAACAGTCATCAAGACAGAGGAACCCATCAAGATTCAGTCCTCAGCCCCCACCACTTATTCATGTTTACCAGATTACAAGAAAGGATGGAATATATTTCATATATATGAGACATAACAATCCAGGATAGAGGGAAGCCTGTGCAATTTGTAAAACATTTCAGAAGTTGAGTATGTAATAACTACATATATACATATGTAGGACAATCAATACTTCATTTCATTTTACTATACCTGCTATATATACTATATATTCTATATCCTACATTAATATTATAAGAATATGAATAAAACATAAAAAACAGACAGAGTTGGAATTCCTTTGAATAATATATTCCTCTATACACAATCATACAACCCCTTTAAATATATATATATATATATATATATATATATATATACACACACATAAGTCAAAGCATACAGATCCACACATGTAATGACATCCTTGCCTGTACACACTTATATGTAAACAGGTACATATATATTCATGCATGTATACACACATACATGTGCGCATGTGCACTCACACACACACACACACACACACACATATCTATCCTGTCGATGTTGTCAAAATATGGTCCCCTTCTATTAGTGAATCACCTGAAAGGAAAGATCACAGTATTTCCTTTGCTTTTACATTCTGAGTTCAAACACTGTGTGAGTCAACTTTGCCTTTCATTCTTTCAGGGTCAATAAGATAAGTACCAGTTCGGCACTGGGGACAATGTAATTGACTACCCCTCTCCTGCAAAATTTCAGGCCTTGTACCTATAGTAGAAAGGATTATGTAGAGGTATTCTGCCAACACTAATAACCTTGAGTGTCTGTCCAATCTGAGATGATCACTCCACTAAGATATACAAGTGAGACTGATTTTGCAAGTAGTTCAAACATAGTAAAAATACTCTGCCTAATGATGCAATGTAATATTAGCAGTGGCCATGGGTGGTTTGGCACTAATATATTGATTTCACAAACTGCAATGGTAAATATATAATACTTGCCAATGAAAACCAATCAAAAGATCTTTATACTCTCCAATGGAATTATATTCTGTTGCAGGCATATAGTTCTGATATTCAACAACAGAACATCTTTGTATAAGAAAACTCTAAAAGCCAAGAGGCATTGCTATTCTTTTGAAACAAAACAAAAAAAAAAGGGAAACAAAACAGTGATTATTTTGTTGCCTTACAAATATAAACAGCAGGGAATAAACTGACATGCCTCTGTTCTCTTGTGTATAGAAAGCATATAAATAAAGTTGTATTTTTCTACCGCTCATTGATAATTTATACATACGGACATACATATACACATATCTAGCTAGCTAGCTGAAATATGTGTGTGTGTATACATATGTATGTATGTATGTATAAGAGCCTCAATAACTATTCTGTTTATAAAAACAAATCACTCTAAAAGAAATTAGAGATAAAAAATAGTAATGTGCTGCTCTTAACTGTATACAATTTCTTAATCATCCTCCTGATTGATTTTACATTCATTTCCCTATGGCTTGGCCAAGTCCGCTTAGCTACATTTAACATCAATTCAACAATAACATGTAGTACTAACATCACAGAGTAGATACATCCTGTTCACATATCCTGTTCAGGAACCAATAAGGCATCTTCTATAAACATTGATCAACTAACTAAAAATGCATCCAAATCTGAAACTTCCAAATACAAGGGCCACAAGTTAGAAAATGTTAGCCTTACATTGGCTCAGTAAGTGATTTAGCGTATATGATTGGCCTATGTGAGTGGTTAAAAAGTTTGCGTTGCATTCATGAAATCCTAGGTTCAATTCCACTCCTCAGTATTTTTGAATGTCCTTTTTTTGAATAGCCTTGAATTGGCCAGGTGAGGTGATTGAAAATGAGCAGTCAGAAACTGCACAGGCTCAACAGATACACTATACTGTATGTGTAATTCAAAGAGCCAACCTTATAAGACACTCTATGTCATGCTGACTATGCCTGATAAATACATTAAGATACATGTGATTGTGGAATACTCAGCCACTTACACTACATGTCAATATAATTCAGTTGATCAAACAACTGGAATACTCCTCATGAAGACTGATGGCGATCAATTTACTTTAAAGATGATGAAGTTGTTTAATAAATTTAACATTTTGAGGTCAAAGGTCCCATTAATGACATACAACAACAATGAAATAATTAGTAGTAATTGATATCATAAGAATTTTATAAACATTCAAGAGAATATGAGATAATTCTGTTTTTGCAACAGTGGATCTTGATACACACAGAAAGCTATAAATAATCTTATATCATAAAACAGAAGCTGATCTGCATCTGTCTGTCCATAACATCTGTGCAGAGAGAGGGAAGAAGATGAGGAGGAAAAGTTATTGTTGAGAGAGAAGTACAGTGTGTGTGTATGTATGTGTGTGTGTGTATGTATGTGTGTGTGTGTGTGTGTGTGTGTAAATGACAGATAAATAGGTGGTGTTGTCACCTTAGTAACTACCAAGTCTTGATTAAAAACACCAGAATTTTAAGTGCAATTCTGTCAACACAATGTAACACAGACCTCAAAAAGAGACTATGAATATATATAATGCATATAGTCATTGTGTGTGTGTGTGTGTGTGTGTGTGTGTGTGTGTGTGTGTGTGTGTGTCTTTCAACATATAGACAATGCAACACCGACTTTAAAAAAAATGACTTTCACTTTGAAAAATTTATGAAGGTACATGCGTGATTAACAAATATTTTACTAGCAGCATAATAATGGACAATGACCTAGTAGCACATAAATATTGGGTTGAAAAACCTTTTGGGATTGAAAAAGTTGAAGACTGCTTGTAAAACTCAAACCCACATCCACTGTAGACATGACAAGACTATAGTTTAGAATTTTTGACTCAACATTATTGTCAGTTTTGTACAGTTTCACTCGCAATGCTGGGATCAATATCCGACTATGATAAAACATATTTGTCCAACATATCTTACAATGAGATTGAACACAAGACCTCATTCATACTCATACTAATAAGTCAATGTGAAATCAGAGAAATGTTTAATATCATTAAATACTTAAAACAAGTAAAATGTTTTGGTTCATAGAAAGAGCACTTAATTGATTCAAATGTCTGAAATCACAATAATGGTTCAAACTGATGGCCTTCAACATCAAAGCACTTTTAACTATGGAATACATGAGCTTTGACCCATCATTAGGTACGCATCAACATAAATGGATATGACTGTCTCATTGCACATCGATAGGTCTGGGTCAATTTGCTTTGACTATTGATTGTATATCACTCCACAGGGCAAAGAAAAAACAAAATTAAGGTGTGAATGGACAGGGAGACCCTTGTTGGCTTGTGTACAAATGTAGCCATGTGGAGTTTATGGTACAGTATATATATATATATATATATATATATATATATATATATATATATATATATATATATATATATATTTGGCTGTGTGGCAAGAAGCTTGCTTCCCAACCGTATGGTTCCAGGTTCAGTCCCACCACGTACCACCTTGGACGAGTGTCTTCTACTATAGCCTCAGGCCAACCAAAGCCTTGTGAGTGGATTTGGTAGACAGGAACTGAAAGAAGCCTATCATATGTGTGTGTGTGTGTGTGTGTGTGTGTGTGTGGAGAGAGACAAAGAGACAGAGAGAAAGAGAGTCATGTGGGATATATTGAGATACAAGTATACACAAACATACGGGTATGTGATTTATCATTATATATGTATACATATATACATATACACATGTATATATATATGTATATATATATATATATATATACATACATATATATATATTCATATTAGATGCTTGAAGCACAAAAATAAAGTCATGTTGTGTCTATAGCAGTACAAATATATAGCTAAATGGTATGTACAGTGGTACAAATATATATACAAGCCTGGTGTATAGTGGTACAAGTATATAATTATGTATAGAAAAAGATGCTACTTTAGCATGCAGTCTACTGCAGTATCTGTAGTCTATGCTGTTCTGGATTCGGATAAGAGTTAAGGGCTAGGATTAGTGTGAGACTGCATGCTAAAGTGTAAATGGCCAGGTGGACTACATGCTAAAATGACACCAGAGCAAAAATATAGATAGAGCAAATACATTCTGCACCAAAAGCCAATATGAGAGTTTCTCTCTTGATATCTACCACAGTATAGTTTGTTCTCACAGAACATTCATGTTTAAGTGGGGATAAATATTACATCTGAATATTAATACTACTTTTGTCACTAATAAATATATAGATATACAGTGTGTTTGATGGTCCAAATATAGTTATGTTGTGTATGTAGCAAAACTATGTTTGCTGAATATTACAATTTGAAGATTGATTTAAAGAAGTTCACAGTTCATAAGAAAGCAATGTTTGTTTATAAATAAAACATTTGTGTACTTCATTCTATGTTATATTGTTGTTTAGTACTGCATGAACCAACGAAGATATTCCAGACAAGACTATTAATCTAAGACCACATCAATCGATAAGTCTTGCATTTTTGAATAGGGTATATTTTAAGGGAGTATTGGTTGTTAGTTAGAGCATGTCAAGCAATAGCATAGAGGTTCTAGCATTGATTCAAGCAATGTTATGTAATACAGTGAGATAAAATTGTGCAAATAGAAAATTTATAACTTTAGACTTGTTGCTTAACGAAGTCACATTTAATAGACTCAGACATAGCTGTGTAGTTAAGGAATGGAGTGGATTGCTATCTGTAATATGAGATAGTAGTGGGATGGTTTTGTTACTGTAAGACATAGTATAGTATGGTGGCTTGTTACAGTGTAACAGTATGACTTAGTAACAAGCAGAGTGACTTGTCATTGTGACACAGAAAGTAGAAGGGTGGCTTACCAGATTGTGACACAGCAAAGAGTTGGGTAGTTTATCAGTGTGACTGGGCAAAGAGTAGGGTGGTTTTTCAGTGTGACAGTGGAATGGCTTGCATTAGTGTGACAAAGTGAGTAGCAGGGCGACTTGCTATAGTATGACATACAAAGTAGTGAGGCAGCATATCACAGTATGACATAGCAAGAAGTATAATGGTTTGTCAAGAGTGACACACCAAGGAGTGAGGTAGCTAGTCACAGCGTAACATAGCAAGGAGTAGGTGGCTTGCTTTAGTGTAATATAGCAAGCAGTGGGGTAAGTTTGTAGTGTAATATAGCAAGCAGTGTAATAGCTAGTCACAGTGTAACATAACAAGAAGTGGAGTGGCTTGTTATAGCATGACATAGCAAGCAGTGGGCTGGCTGGTATGATGTAGCAAGCAATGGAATAATTATCCACAGTGTTACAAACGATGATGTAATGTTCTGTCCAGTTTTGGGTCTATAGGATACAGGAGTCCTGTTGCAACATATTATGAAGTGGTATGCTGCAGCAGAACATGTCAGTAGTGGATGTATGGTTTTAGTTTCTACTGAAAAATACTAATTACAGCAATAGCTTCTGATATACCAACATCTCCAAGGCAATGCAGACAATCCATATATCCTTAAATTGATTGTGGTTGGTCAGGAGAAAAAAAAAACAAAAACAAATATTAAATGAAAAGAAAAGAAAAAAAAATAATAAACCAGCATTCATTGGCAATGATTAGATAAGTGAATAGCTGTGTATCTAAAGTATTAAACTACTGAGAATTACATCAGTTGTAACAACTGTGGAAAACCAACAAGAATCTAAAAATGAAGCCAGGCAGTTTTTCTGAGTCTTTTTATAATATCAACTAATCAGAATCTGAAATTCTTAATATAGATTTCTATGGATTCTAGCGCAATTTGTTTCTGTTTTTATCTATCTTTTTATTCTATTTTTTTATTTTTCCACTTCTCATTGCAATTACAAGAGTTTTCATTCTCTGCCCTCATCATAAATTCCTCATACCCTGCTGCAGTAATCCAGGGTGTGTTTTGTTCAATAAAACAATAAAAATTAACTGATTCTTGTAAGCCTGAAGTTGCATGCAGTAAACAGTAATATATTCATATAATACAACACAATTTGTGAGTTTGTTTTTTAAACATGAAAAACACTGTGCAAAACACTAAAAAAAATCTGTAGTAAAATGTTTTACATTTTTGTTTCTTTACATTTCTTTTCTGTTTTCTCATTTAATATTTGTCAATTCCAAACAATTCTATGGAACACTAAGAACAGCAATCATTATATTTACAAGAAAAGAAGAAAACTAGTTGATGTTTTAATTCTAAATCAAACAAATTGGACTTGGATCTAATGTGACATGACATTAAATTGTCTTAAATTTGAAATGTACCAATTAATTTAATTTGACATTGATGAAATAAATAGTGGTTTGTTACTAGATAGCTCTGTTATCTTTGATTGATCAAATTTGATACGTTAGAATGGTTAATAAGAACATTTATTGGTGGAATTTCAAACCATTTAAACCAGTTTTATACTGGATAAAGAGTTGAAGTTAACTTTAATTAATATTTTAATTTATATAATTACACTACTGAATAAAAATTATGGAACATTTGTAAAACTGTCTGATCTATGCCATCACAGAAAGGAAGGCGTGTGTGTGTGAGAGAGAGAGAGAGAGAGAGAGAGAGAGAGAGAGAGAGAGAGAGAGAGAGAGAGAGAGAGAGAGAGAGAGAGAGAGAGAGAGAGAGAGAGACAGACAGACAGACAGACAGACAGACAGACAGACAGACAGACAGACAGATCAAGTTCAAATGGTCTACTAATTTGAATTTCTATGTAGTCTCTATCCTGTCCAATACAGCAGCCAAATTCCCCTCAACAAATGACAGCACAACCGGAGTAAAGATACCGAGGGCATGGCTATAACAGGGATTGAACATGGAAGTTTTCCCTTGAGCTAAAATGTTGAACAACTTATTCCTTAAGCTGGAGTTTCTATGCAGTTGTTCAATCTTCTAGAAATAGCAACTAAATTTCTCTCAAATCATACTCTACTGTCTTAAAAAAGGAAAGACAAATTGCATGGTGTGTACAGCATGGTGTGTCTAAAGAAAAACAGGATGGCTACAGATGGAATGCCTTTAATCATAGGACTGCTCAATTATAGCTGATAATGGGCTAGATAACATACATAAATTGTATTTAGTAATTTTAAAACCAAATGTTATGCTTTCATAACAAATTTCTGGGAAAAAAATTACTGAAGTTAAAGAATTATTGAAGATAATTACAGAGATGGTAAATTTGATTGTCTTGTTTCATCAAGTAGGAATACACATGGCTAAAACTCAAGAGATATATATAATTTAAGATCCATTCTTCATTGAAGTCAATAATAAAAAAATGTTGTGAGAGTTTCAAATATTTTAAACTGATTTTAGAATTAACTTTGGTTTGAAAGCACAAAATCCTCTAGAAATATGTCCTGAAAGTTGCAATACACTAGGATCATTTCCTGATACTTGCCAATGCTTCACCTTTTAGAATTTAAACCAATCGTATCTGGCCTAAATATTCTATCTGTTTTACATTCAAGCTGGCCAGATCTGGTCTCTCACACCTACCCTACAATAACATTCTAATAATAAACAATTACTACATCGAAATCCTGAAACTACAAGATAATGCATGATTAATTCAAAGCAATATGAATAAATAAGCATTACATCTGACAGAGTAATCTAAAGGCTAAAGGGTTAAATATCACTGCAGCAGACATAGTAACCCAGTGGTTTAGTTTCCTGTTTGGCTATTCAATATGTTGTATAACATTACAACAAACACAGCCAACTAATGGTTAATTTTATGCCTGGTTGTTACAGAATGTGACAGAAACTAATATTTGAAAAATAATGACTTCTAATTTGGATACAAAACCAATAAGTTGAGAGGGGAGGTTCAGTTAGTTCAGTCATTCCCAAACTTTTTTTAGGTTGCCCCTCACCCTTGACACCCAGGCCACATTCCTAGCACCCTCAACCCAACTAACCATCACAAACATAGACCTATTTCTGAAGCAAATTCAAAGCAACTGTATTTCACGAATAAAACTTAACCTAATGAACCCGTTATTTTATTGTTTTTACATGAATCGTTACCTCATTATAGCCCCACTTCTTACATAAATTGCTACCCCATTATTGTCCCACTTTTTACATGAATCGCTACCCCATTATCACCCCACTTTTCTTCAACGTCCCCTTGGAACTTTCCACCACTCCATAAGGGCAATACTGCCCACTTTGAAAACCACTGGGTTAGTTGATATCATCAACTCCAGTACATGGCAAGTACTTTATTTTATTGACTCATACAAGGATAGAAAGCAATACTGACCCCAGCAGAATTTAAACTCAGAATGTAAAGAGCTGAAGGTGATAAGTTGACAGAATCATTAGCACAACAGACAAAATGTTTAGCAGTATTTCTTCTAGCTTTAAGTTCTGATTTCAAATTCTGCCAAGTTTGATTTTGCCTTTCATTCTTTTGAGTGAATGATGAAAGAAGTATTAACTGAGCATGGTTGTGGGGTGGAGGCTATAATCAAATTACCCTCTCCCTCAAAATTTTAGGCTTTGTGCCTGTAGTAGAAAGTAAAAAGAAAGAAATGTAATTAGCTGACTAAAGAAATATTGAAAGACATTTTGTTTGGTGCTCTGACGATTCTACTAATCCATCACAGCTGCTAATATTAGAAACGAGAAAACAACAAGATAAGCAGCTGTTACACTAGTATTTTCATGTAATGACATTGTCAGGAAAGGAAGGACAAGACTGGAAATGAAGAAAGGAAGTTATCCTCAGATCAGAGAGTTAGCCCAACAGTACTAAATTCACTCAAAAGGCCAAGCAACAATGTTAAATTGGTTAACAGATTAAATTTATCCCCTAAGAACAGGGATAATCTCTCCAAACAACAGTCTTTCACTAAATTTCACTTACAAGGCATTTGTTAAACTGGAACTTGACATACAGAAGGATTGAACCTGAAATCACATTGTTGTGAAGCAAACTTCTTACCCATGCAGTCATATCTGCACTCTTGGACCATGTGTCTGTCTGGAAATATTAAGATTCTGACATAAAATACTGCCAACAATATTAAAGGGAAATAAAACTATGCTTGAAATTATAATCTTTGATGAAATTTGCAGCATTTTCTGTTGTCTGGTTAAAAACAGCTTAAAAATGATTCTAAAACTATCTGGTCCTATGCTGAAACTAACACATAACTGATGGCAAATGATAACTATGTCTATATATAATGCATACAATGATGTCTACATAAATATATATATAATAACACAGATGGGTGGTGTATTTGTTCTATACTAGTGAATGTATGCATAACTGGAAGGACTAATCTGTATTTGTTTCGTAAGTATGAGAGTGACCATACACATTGTTAGTGCACAGATATACTATCCCCAACTCTAACTTGGCAGCTCTGTTATTAAAATACCTTCACTCTACTGGATTCTGAAAATTATATATATATATGATAACTATCTGCATAACTTTATCTACATGAATATATATAATCATGCCTACAAAAATATAACTGTATCTACATAATTATATATAAGTATAGCTCCAATAAATACATAAATATATAATAATTGTATTTGCATAAATATATAACTACATCTATGTACATTTATACAACAATGTTTACATAAATATAGGCTAGCTATACCTGCATAATTCTACTAAAATAAACTTCATTGTGTATATGCATGTACGTACATCCTCATCATATATATATATATATATATATATATATTACTTGTTTCAGTCATTTGACTGCGGCCATGCTGGAGCACCGCCCTTTAGTCGAACAAATCGACCTCAGGACTTATTCTTTGTAAGCCTAGTATCGGTCTCTTATGCTGAACCGCTAAGTTATGGGGACGTAAACACACCAGCATCGATTGTCAAGCAATGTTAGGGGGACAAACACAGACACACACATATATATATATATACATATACACGATAGGCTTCTTTCAGTTTCCATCTACCAAATCCACTCACAAGGCTTTGGTCGGCCCGAGGCTATAGTAGAAGAAAATTGCCCAAGGTGCTATGCAGTGGGACTGAACCCGGAGCCATGTGGTTGGTAAGCAAGCTACTTACCACACAGCCACTCCTGCGCCATATATATATATATATATATATATATATATATGTATATATTTTCTGTTAAATCAATACACACACACACACCACACACACATATTGTCCTGCTAAACCATAATAGTACTAAGACAAGAGACAGAAGAAGAGAACAACTAATGGAGGGAAGATAAAAGAAAGCAAATGATGGGATGGAAGAGAAAGAGAGTAAAAAAGAAGAATGATGAGAGGAGAGAAAATCTCACTCACATATACATGGACACTAACATATGTATATGCACATACATGTACATACAAATTGTGTCTTAGGTAATTAGGACATAACAATATATTCGAAAATTCACCTTCTTCAATTCTGGTATCTTCAAGACATGTGGTGCAAAAATTGCAAAATTTCACATGTGAAAAAGTATTCCTTTCTCAATTGAACACACACACACACACACACACACACACACACTTACACGAGTACATTCACATATACAAGTACGTATGAGCTGCTAAGACCTCAAAAGTAAATAGAAATACCTCATTCAGGAAGCATTTGAAGTTTAAGTTTTTTTTTAATTATGACTTTTCTTTCCTGCACTGAAAGAAATATTATATATATATCGTTTCTGTCCCACTAAATCATTCATCTTAATTTATTGCTTAAATAGTTTATTTTATGGAGATCATCACAAGAACGAAAAAAACTGTGAGTTCGCTTTCTTTCGCAAATATTTTCAAGGGATTTTCTCAGCAATATCATTCATGTAAACCCATGTACCTAAACTGCAGGCAACAAAATCTACGGACTTTCACAAACAGCTTTTTTTTACTATAAATGTGTATGCTCAACAATGATTGCATAATAGCTGCATAAGTCTCCCAGCTATAGAAAACTTTACCTCAACAAATACCCTCTGATTCATGCAAGTATGGAAAAGTGGATGTTAAATTATGATAATAATGATCACACACACACACAAATAGAAATGTGTGTTTCCAAATACCACCTAACTGAAGCCATGTAGCAGGAATATCAGTATAGAAAATTAGAAGATTATCAAAAGCTCTATTCAAAAGAACATTGACTGTTATTACTTACAATGATATAGACATTTTAAAGTAATACAGAACACTGAGAAACGCTGACGTAATCCAGAATTACAGTATTTTTAATTCAGCAAAGAAATAAAACAGTTTTATTTAAGAATGTCTTTAAATGTTACATGGACTGAATGAGATGAGGAAAATACCAAATTGTAGTTCAGATAGCATATAATACCTTGCTCAATATTAAATTCCAAGCAAAGAATGGAATTTAATATTGAATTAAGGAACTTGAAAAACCCTATCATGCAATGCAACTGCAAGCATAGGAGATGGACAAAAGATTAATGGAAAAAAGGCATTGAGGCGCGATGCCTACCCTGTGCACACACAAGGATAAAATATAATTTAATTTAATAATCTCAGATGAATTCATATTTCAACAAAATGACATCAAGAGTTATTTCTCCTGCTCATTGCATAAGCATATGTAACAAAGAAAATAAAAAACATTTTGATTCACCAGACCAAAATTCAATGAGTTCAAGCCACTCACCCAATGAGCATTTCTACCAAATTTGGTAAAAATCCGTTCAGCTGCTTTTCAGAAATTTTGCAAACACACAGACAAACAGACGAAAATGAGCAATTGCAATACCCTGTTTTCACTTACACACGCAGGGTAATGAATAAGTACAATAAACAGCTACTGGACAAAAGCTTAGTCAAGACAAAGAATAGATATATCCTTGTTTTAATGAGTTTGTATAGATTAATGTATATAAGCTTAAGAATTTCTACTGAATGTGGGAATATTTGATGGAATTATAGAGAAAATCTTCATTGATGAAGAAGAAAATAAATTGTACTTGTAATGAACTTGGTGTTATTTAATCCCAAGTCAGTCCTGGTCAAACAAGCCAATGATCAGGTTTGACAATGGGTCTCACACTATTTGCAGCCCAGGAGAAGTAAAGAGATAGAGTTCAGCAATTATTTAATCTGGCTCAGCTGTAACAGGAAATTTACTGGACAAACCAATCTTGGTGGGAAGTGTTATACATAACAATGATAATTCACATATGGACATGTAAACCTGTAACTGTAAATCTGAAACTAAGACTAACAAGAGAAATGTTTTCTTTGAGAACATCAATATTGTATTACAATCACATATTCAAAATATATGTTTGTGATCCAAGGAAAGAGCTTTGTTTATTACTTTAGATAGTTACCTAGTTTGTGAACATAAGAGATAGAGAAGCCTCCAAAGTTTACTCTTAACACAAGGATGTGACAGGAAATAATATTTAAGTTAATTTTGTAACAAAGTTATAACACACACACACACACACACACACACACACACTGCTATCAGCTATCTATAATCTGTAGGTAAAATATCCAAAATTGTATACATAGGAAAGACTAATTACATTAAAGTATATTAGAAAGAGAGAAAAAATAGAAAATATAATCACCAGAAACACTAGAGAACCATACTAATTAAATGGATAAAAACTGAGCACAAAAATAGAGAATAATTTAATCATTCATTAAAAACAAAAGAATAAATAAATTTAATTCTTTTTCAAAACTAATGTAAGATAAATAAGGTAAATAATTCAGGAATAGACAAACTGAAATCCTAAATTACATTGCTTTAATGTCATTTATTTTCTCTTTGCTGACAAAAGATTGTACAGTAGAGTGTCCTACTGTTTATTTCAAACATAAAGTTTGAGACTCACGTATCTTAGGTACCAGCAAATTAGTATAACTAACCTACATTTGTTTTCTATTTACCCTATGTCTAGTTTATGTTGCATCAACCACCAACTGCTGGCACTCCTTCTTCACTCAACATTTCCACCTTAGTGTAATCAATTTACTCATCTATTTGGTATATATATAAGCTATGGACCCTGATACCACCCAACCCGTTTTTAAACTGCCTTATCTACCTCAATTCCACTCAGCTAATTAGCTGATATTTGGGTGGGTTCTTTACTGTTAATTGTCAGGTATGAAGAAAAAGGGTATGCTTATGACTTTCACAGACTCTCAGAGATCAGTGAGATTGAAGTCATAGTTGGTCTTGCACTATTACAATTCAATGCTTGTGAGAAAACATGGGCAGAGAGGGGAGTTCCAGAGGGATGAAATTCTAGAAAAGAAGGACAGGGAATACTGGTTAGTGTGAAGTCTGAGAGATATATGAGCAAGAAGGATGATGAGAAGAGGAGAGACAAATGAGCTAGGGGCACCAGGAATTAATGTGAGACCAACCAGCTCTGAGGAGCTGAGACAAGAGTAGTAATAAGAATGGCAGAGAGATAAAGAGAGGCTGGAGTGTGATTAACTTTATGCCAATCAGTTGGAAGGCCCTTTTCATCAACATATCTGTGTGCAGCAACAACACTGTCTCATGTGTGGGAGCAACACTCCATAGTAGAGAGTGCCATTCACATATCAGCCTGTTTAGTTATAGGCAAAGCTGTTCCAGCAGAGCGGACAACTAAGACCTTCATCCATGGTCAATAATGACAAACAGAAGCCACAGAGATAACCACACAGCTATGTCATCACCCATAGCTGTGCAATAATTAGAACCAGGGAAATTCTTTGTAATAACATATACGGTCATATGCATTGTACAAAAGAAGATAGCTACCACAGAAAGAAGCTGGTGAGGATATTAACTTAGTTTCTAATTAATTCATTACTTACACAATGGGGTGAACCATTGTATTTTAATTAAAGTTACGCCTGTAGTGATAAGAAATAATTGTTAATTTGATTGTTAACTTGGTCAATAGAGGCAAGGGAGGTAAATCTGAAACATAAATCAATTAAAAATAAGAATGACAGTATTAGAGTTGGAGTGGAGTCTATTATTGATAACTATGATGATAAATCTAAACTTCTGATAAAAACATTTCTAGAAGGGCATGTCTTTGTTATCCAAAAGTAAGAAATAATTACCAGTAACATTATATAATAACTCTTTCTATTATAGGCACAAGGCCTGAAATTTTTTTGGAGGGTGCTAGTCAGTTACATCAACCCCAGTGCTCAATCAGTACTTATTCAATCCTGAAAAAATGAAAGGAAAAGTAGACCTTGGTAACAATTGAACTCAGAACATGAAGAGACAAAAGAAATGCTGCCAAGCATTTTGTCTGGTATGCTAATGCTTTTGCCAGTTCACTACCTTTATTATTGTATATATAATGTAGACAAAGATTAAAGCAACAAAGCAGCTTCTACATCAGTGATTCCCAACATGGAGCATACACCCCACCAGTGACGCCTGGGAATCCAAATATTTTTTCTTTTCTTTTTTTTAGTGGAACATGGAATTGTGAGTATCTTTTTTTTTTTTTACAGCAGACACACTATACCTATGTGGAGGCGCAATGGTCCAGTGGTTAGGGCAGCGGACTCACGGTCATAGGATCGCAGTTTCGATTCCCAGACCGGGTGTTGTGAGTGTTTATTGAGCGAAAACACCTAAAGCTCCACGAGGCTCCGGCAGGGGATGGTGGCAAACCCTGCTGTACTCTTCCACCACAACTTTCTCTCACTCTTACTTCCTGTTTCTGTTGTGCCTGTAATTCAAAGGGTCAGCCTTGTCACACTGTGTCACGCTGAATATCCCCGAGAACTACGTTAAGGGCACACGTGTCTGTGGAGTGCTCAGCCACTTGCACGTTAATTTCACGAGCAGGCTGTTCCGTTGATCAGATCAACTGGAACCCTCGACATCATAAGCGATGGAGTGCCAACAACAAATATACTCAACCTAGCCAAACCAATCCCTCCAGCCAAGCATACTGTGTGAAGACTGTTAGCTACAGTATAGCCCTGGTGTGGATATTTCTTTAAGGAAAGTTTATAATTACGAAATATCAAAGATATAAAGTTGTTTTTTCCCAACCACCAGTGGGGCTTACACTTTTCTGGAAAGTTATAGTGGGGCCTGGGGGTAAAGATGTTGGGAAATACTGCTCTACATAGTCACTTTATCTGCTAGATATAGTAGTCAAATATCTCTCATCACACTGCACTGTCTTATAAAAGGAAAAAAACTTTGGATTATGTATTACTAGATGTTCTAAAACTTCAGGATGGTCACAGCAGGAAAGCCTTTGATCATAGTTTTGCATGATCAAGGGTGAACTAGGACAAACAAGAAGCCACTGAATTAAGCTAGAAAACAGTTGCTATACTACACAAATCTGCTAGAAATAGTAGCCAAATATCTCTCATCATACTTCATTGTCTTAAAAAGCAAAGACTTTGAATTATATACAACTAGATGTCCTGAAAATTCAGGATGGTCACAGTAGGAAAGCCTGTGATCATAGTCCTGTATGATCAAAGCTGAACTAGGACTAAACAACAATAACAACAATAAGCCACTACATTAAACTAGAAACCAGTTGTTTGCCACAGAAATATGAGTGATGTTAGCCACATGAACAGTAGCTACTTAAGCCTTTCGTATTTAAACCGGCCACATCCAGCCTAAATATTCTTCCTGCTTTATGTTCTAACAGGCCAGATCCAACCTATCACACCTACCCTTCAATGCCACTACAAAATATACAATCTCATCATCAAAATTTTGAAACTAATTTTGAAGCAATAACATAATGCAAGATTAATTAAAAACAATGTGAATAAAAAAGAACATTTCAGAGAATAATCTGAATGCTAAAGGGTTAAAATTGTAATGAATATGTTAGCTTCCCAAGAGAGATGGCATTTCAAAAACAAGAATGTATTCAATGCATTCCTTTCTATAAAGGATTGTCCTAATGAAAATCCCCAAAACATAATAAAAAACAAAATATATCCAAACTTTAAAAATAGAAAAATATTGCTGGGCTATTCCAATAAAGAATCTATAAAATACATCAGAACTGTTTCTATTGGGATGGTGCATAATTATTGCAGCTTTTTTCAACAAATTTTATTCAACAAAAAGAGTAACAACATGTAACAAAAACATTTTTAAATGATTATTCCGGAGCATATTCACCATCTACTTCAATTACTGCTTCCCATTTGCTTGGCAGATGGTCAGACCATCATTTAAAGATGTTTTTTGTTAAACATTGTTATTGTTTTTGTTGACTAAAATTTGTTGAGAAAAAGCCGCAAAAATTATGCACCAACCCAATATATTCCCTAGGATATGGCACCAATGTCTTTTATAGTTTGAGAAGGTCAACATTTCAACAGATATGAATCACTAGTTTAAAGAATACAAAAATAGAAACACACCAAAAGACAACCAATATTAGTTTCAAATTTTGGCACAAGCCCAGCAAATTCAGGGAGTGGGTAAGACAATTACATCGACCCCAGTGCTCAAATGGTACTTATTTTATTGACCCAGAAAGGATGAAAGGCAAAGTCAACCTCTGCGGAATTTGAACTCAGAATGTAAAGACATGAAAAACTGTGAAGCTTTTCACCTGTTGTGCTAACAATTCTGCCAGACTGCTGACTTAGGGAGAATTAATATTAGTTTCAAATTTTCGCACAAGGCCAGAAAATTTGGGGAGAGGGTTAAGTCGATTACAACAACCCCAGTGCTCCACTGGTATTTATTTTATCAACCCCAAAAGGATGAAAAGCAAAGTCAACCTCAGAAGAATTTGAACTGAGAAAGTAAAGATGAACGAATTACTATGAAGCATTTTGCCCGCCATGCTAACAATTCTTATTTCTTTATTGCCCACAAGGGGCTAAACATAGAGGGGACAAACAAGGATAGACAAATAGATTAAGTCGATTACATCGACCTCAGTGCGTAACTGGTACTTAATTTATCGACCCCAAAAGGATGAAAGGCAAAGTCGACCTCAGTGGAATTTGAACTCAGAACGTAACAGCAGACGAAATACCGCTAAGTATTTTTCCCACCATGCTAACAATTCTACCAGCTCACCACGTTAAAGGGAGAACTAATATCACATATTAATTACAACTTCTTATTTATTTATAATGAATTAACAGACTTATTTACCCAAGATGCCATACACTGCTATCACTCTCAGAACCTCATGATTGCAAAACACAGTTCATAACCATTCAGCCATACTGAGCCTACATGTACATGCATGTATGTGTGTGTGTCTACACACACACACATATATATATATATATATATATATTGAGCATTGGACCTCACAAAGGCAAAGTGGTTAAGTGTTGGGCCTCATGGAGGAAATGAGCGAATCCTTTGGCATTATGTCATGCTTGAATAGAAGACCCATGAAGCCAAGCAAAATCGCAGTTGTGGCAGTTGCTGGTATCACACAAATGACACCCATACCAGTGGCATGTAAAAGCACCCATTACACTCTCAGAGTGGTTGGCGTTAGTAAGGGCATCCAGCCATAGAAAACCAAGCCAAATCAAACGGGCACCTGTTGCAACCTTCCAGTTTACCAGCCCTGGTCAAACCATACAATTCATGCGAGCCTGGACAACGGACATTAAATGATGATGATGATGATGATGATCTATTTATGTTCCTTTATTCTTTTGCTTGTTTCAGTCATTTGACTGAGGCCATGCTGAAGCACTATCTTTAGCCAAAGAAATCGACCCCAGGACTTATTCTTTGTAAGCCTAGTACTTATTTTATCGGATTCTTTGGCCAAACCGCTAAATTACAGGGTTGTTCACACTCCAACATCCGCTGTCAAGCGATGGTGGGGTGGAACAAACATAGACACACACATACAAATATATACATACATATATATATATATCATCATCATCATCATCATCGTTTAACGTCCGCTTTCCATGCTAGCATGGGTTGGACGATTTGACTGAGGACTGGTGAAACCGGATGGCAACACCAGGCTCCAGTCTGATTTGGCAGAGTTTCTACAGCTGGATGCCCTTCCTAACGCCAACCACTCAGAGAGTGTAGTGGGTGCTTTTACGTGTCACCAGCACGAAAACGGCCACGCTCGAAATGGTGTCTTTTATGTGCCATCCGCACAAGCCAGTCCAGGGGCACTGGCAACGATCTCGCTCGAAAATCCTACAGGAGCCAGTCAGGCGGTACTGGCAACGGCCACGCTCAAAATGGTGCATCTCATGTGCCACCCGCACAAGAACCAGTCCAGGGGCACTGGCAACGATCTTACTTGGCTTGCCGGGTCTTCTCACGCACAGCCCATTTCCAAAGGTCTCGGTCCGTAGTCATCGCCTCGGTGAGGCCCAATGTACGAAGGTCTTGCCTCACCACCTCAGCCCAGGTCTTCCTGGGCCTACCTCTTCCACGGGTTCCCTCAACTGTTAGGGTGTGGCACTTTTTCACGCAGCTATCCTCCTCCATTCTCACCACATGTCCATACCAGCGCAATCGTCTCTCTTGCACGCCACAACTGATGCTTCTAATGTTCAGCTTTTCTCTCAAGATACTTACACTCTGACGGGTATTCACATTGACATTACACATCCAACGGAGCATACTGGCTTCATTCCTTGCGAGCTTACGTATGTCCTCAGCAGTTACAGCCCATGTTTCACTGCCATGTAGCATGGTTGTTCGTACGCATGCGTCATACAGTCTGCCTTTTACTCTGAGTGAGAGTCCCTTTGTCGCCAGCAGGGGTAAGAGCTCTCTAAACTTTGCCCAGGCTATTCTTATTCTAGCAGCTACACTTTCAGCGCACCCACCCCCACTACTAACTTGGTCGCCCAGATAGCGGAAGCTATCGACTACCTCTAGTTTTTCACCCTGGAATGAGACAGGGTGAACCAAAATTAAATGGACTGTAAATAATAACATTTACTTTGAGATTACATATTAATACAATTAAATTTTGGTAAACAATTATTACATATACAATTAAATTTTATTGTATGCAATAATACAATTCAAAAGCACTGAAAATTTTATCAACGCAGGTTATGATATAGCCTTGACACAAACCCTATTCAACCTTCTGTCCACTTACTTCTGGTTCACCTTATATATATATATATATATATATATATATATATATATATATATATATATATATACGATGGGTTTCTTTCAGTTTCCGTCTACCAAATCCACTTTCAAGGCTCTGGTCGGTCCAAGGCTATAGTAGAGGACATTTGCCTGAGATGCCATGCAGTGGGGCTGAACCCGGAGCCATGTGGTTGGGAAGCAAGATTCTTACCACACAACCACGACTGTTAGAATGTTGGGCAAAATGCTCAGCCACATTTTGTCCGTCTTTACATTCTGCACTCAAATTCCGCTGAGGTTGACTTTGTCTTTCATCCTTTCAAGGTCGATAAATTAAGTACCAGTGAAACACTGGGGTCAATGTAATTGACTAGTCTCCTCCCCCAAAATTTCAGGCCTTGTGCCTTTAGTAGAAAGTATTATTATTATTAGTATTACTATTATTATTATTATTATTATTATTATTACAAGTATTTTATCCATCTCTACATTCTGAATTGAAATTCTTCCAAGTTTGACTTTGCCTTTCATCCTTTCAGGGTCGATAAAATAAGTACTAGTTGAACACTGGGGTCAATGTAATCAACTTATCCCCTCCTTTGAACTTGCTGGTCTTGTGCCAAAATTTGAAATTCTTATTATAATCATTATTATTATTATTATTATTACTAGTAGTAGCAGTAGTAGTAGTAGTAAGGCAGCAAGCTGGCAGACTCGTTAGCAAGCTGGACAAAATGCTTAGCAGCATTTCATCCGTCTTTACGATATGAGTTCAAATTCTGCTGCAGTCAGTTTTGCCTTTCATCCTTTTTGGGGTCAATAAATAAAGTACAAGTGAAACACCAAAGTCAATGTAATCAACTATTCACTAATCCCAAAGTTCCAGGTCTTGTGCTTTTAGTAGAAAGGATTATCAAAGGTGCTGAGCTGGCAGAATCATTAGCATGCCAGGCAAAATGCTTAGCACCATTTCATCCCTCCTTACATTCTGAGTTCAAATTCCACCACAACCAACTTTACCTTTCATCCTTTAGGAGTCAATAAAATAATTACTAGTGAAACAGTAATGTCAATTAAATCAACTTCACCCCGCCCCAAAATTTCAGGCTTTACGCCTTTAGTAGATAAGATTATTATTATTATTAAATCTCTGAACGAGGTATTAACAGTAACTGCACGATAAAGTGAAGTATATTTGCCACTTAAATGTGGCTGACCCCGAGGGGTGGATGTTACTGTTGCTTTTCCACCCCTCGGGGTCAGCCACATTTAAGTGGCAAATATACTTCACTTTATCGTGCAGCTATTGTTAATACCTCGTTCAGAGATTTAACATTGCTTGTTTTCACTTTTTCGATATCAGTGAATAATTTCACTGGAAAAAGTTATATATATTTGCCAAGGAATATCTTTTGCATCAAAGGTCAGCGATTGTCGTACGCTGAAGAAGGGAAATAACCCTGAAACTCGAGTACGTACATATCATAGATCAAGATGGGAAAGATAACTTCCCTTGGCAAATACAGACAGGACACAGATGTGTGTCGATAGCCAGCTGTAGGAGATGTCCTCCTGAGGCTAAAAGCAACAGTAACATCCACCCCTCGGGGTCAGCCACATTTAAGTGGCAAATATACTTCACATTATTATTATTATTATTATTTAAAACAGTCTCATTCAGCCTGATGCAACTTTCTATAAGGAGCTTATAAAACTAAGCTGCATGGATGGGACCAAAGCAAACTGTTTCAAATAATATAATAATATATGTAACTCCTATTAAATATGTTGTGTTGTTCTTTGTTTTGTCCACTCACTCATATATACTTTCAGTGCAAATAGTTTTGTTATACGGCACCATGTTTTACAATCCTGTAAATAATAATAATGGTATTTATATAAGCTTAAAGCTTATGGCAATCACCATGCAATGACTAAGGAAAATAGTCTAATAAAGGGGCATATATATATATATATATATATATCGATTTTGGATTTGGTTTGCAAGATTTTTTATGTGATTTCATGTGTTGAAGTATATTTTGTTGTGTCTGGGGAGAGTCATTTTCTTATTGTGCCTTAAAATTTAACACACTCACCGTTAAAATTTCCACTTATTTCTTATTTTTATTTTCCTAAAATAAAATAAAAATAAGAAATAAGTGGAAATTTTAATGGTGAGTGTGTTAAATTTTAAGGCACAATAAGAAAATGACTCTCCCCAGACACAACAGTAGATAGATAGATAGATAGATAGATAGATAGATAGATAGATACAAACACACACACACACTCAAACACAGATTCACAGATAGATATATATGCATGTGTGTACGTATGTATGCACATATATGTGTTTGCATGGTTGTGTCTTCCTATTCTCTTGACATTGTCCATAACAAGGGAAGGACACAAAATGATGTCAACATATAGACATGCAAATAATGTCGCTGCTGTGGAAACACGTCATCATTCAGCTGTCCCATGCTTGAAAGATAAGGGGAAATAGCACCTTACTTGCAAATAAATTAGAGCTGACAAAAGGAAGGGCATCCCACCAGGGAGTGACTGTGTAGCAGGAAGTTTACTTCCCAATCACATGGTCCCAGGTTCAGTCCTACTGTGTGGCACCTTGGACCAATGTCTTCTACTATTGCCTCAAGCCGACCAAAGTCTTGTGAGTGAGTTTAGTAGATGGAAACTGAAAGAAGCCCATCACGTGTGTGTGTGTGTGTGTGTGTGTGTGTGTGTGTGCATGCGCACGTGCATTACTTTGTGTCTGTGTTTGCCCCCCACTACTTCTTGACAACTTGTGTTCATATGTTTATGTTCCTGTAACTTAGCAGTTCAGCAAATGACACTGATAGAATAAGTACCAGGCTTTAAAAAAAATAAATACTAGGATCAATTCATTCAACTAGCATAGAAAAGGTGGACATTAAAATGATGATGGTGAAGGTGGTGAGGATGATGATGATATATTTTATAAAATTCATTCTGACTGGGACTTCAAAATTTACAAAATTTTGCCTGATGAATCATCCAACCAGACGGGTTGAATAAGCTGTCAGGCGAAACTTAAAATGCCAATTAAAATGAATTCAGTAATAAATTTTACTTAACTTTCAGTGTCAAGTCTCTTCATTAATTAAGAAACGTTTTGTTGCTACCTTTTAACTTGATTTTGAATAATTTCCTTAATTTAATATATGTGTATGTATATATGCAATAACTTGTTAAGTAAAAAAGTTAATGATGATTTGAATCAATCTGTTTATTAAATATATACATTGCCAACTACATGTTGTTTGGCCCTGAATTCTATAGAAAATCTATAAGGATAAACTTAAAAGTAGAAATATTATCGAAAGCGTATATTGTTGTTAAATGTTTGAAATACGAGACTAGAAAAACAGCCAACAACTGATGAAGAGTCGTTCTTTTTTATGTTTGTTTTGTTTGCCATTTGTGTCTTTTGTTGTTCAGAAGAATAGTTCATGTTCCCTGTACTCGTGTTTCATACTTTTTGTTGTACATGTTTCATGACGTACTGTGCCCACATATGCATATATATATATATATATATATATATATATATATATATATATATATATATATACAGGGTAGCCTAAAAGTTGGTTTACAGTTATCACATAGGCACTTGAAATTTCTTTTAAAACGTTTTATTACATTTAAATTTCTATCATACAAAATGAAAAGGGAGCTTGACAAAATTAACTAAATTAACATAGAATAATGGTTTCATATTTTTTTATAATTAAGATCTAAACTGTTAATATATAAATGCAAAAGAGATAGTTGAATAACTGTAAACCTACTCGTGGGTCATTCTGTATATATATACAATACACACACACACACATATATATATATATATATATATATATATATATATATATATACATATTCAAATGCACATATACACACATATATATACTTATAAGTGGAATAGGGTATATTTAATGACATACAATAAACTCTAGATGTTTTGAAAATATCCTCGTTTCCAAAGAAGTTTGGCACCAACTACAAATGAGAAGGGGAGATAATTTCAAGAATTAGAATTCTATAAAATTAAGAGGACAGTTGAGGACACGTTCCAGCTTCAATAGGCATCAACAGCACAGCAACTGTTCTACTGTATGTTCAACTGATGAAACACAGAGAGAGACAGACAGACAGATAGACAGAAGGGGGAAGGAAGAAAGAAAGGAAGGAAAGGGAAATTTCTTAGTGAGAGGTAAATGAATTAACTAGCAAAACTAAACAGTCAAAAAGTAACAAAAAAAACATACCTTATTTACCTTGTATAAGTTTGTGTGTGTGAGTGCGCACATGTGCACATACAAATTTACAATAATATATATATATATATATATATTATAAACATACATAGACAATAATATGCAAAAATGTACAGAAATACATGACAATCAAAGTAAAATAAGAAACACGACCTGTTTGTGTTTGTGTAGTAAAGAAATAATATCCTAGCACCATGTCAGCCCTTTTCTGGCTGTTGTAATTGTGTAAGTTAGTCACCAGGTGGCACCGTTGTCCAAACATCAATAACAACAACTACTACAACATTTGAAATCAAACTTAAGCCAGAATCTAAACAGCTAGTGTACCACTAATATTTACCACTACCACTACTACTACTACTACTGCTGCTGCTGCTGCTGCAACTACTACCACTATTACTACTACTACTAGTCGTATTTTTGCCACATGTCAAACTTCCAGTTATGTTCTGCTTAAGGATTGGCAAATTTTATGGGTTTTTTTTCTTTTTTCTCAAAAAAAAAAGAAGCAAAAACAATTTTGCTTTTGAGGTATTTTTTTTTTTCCATAATTTCCTTTACTTTATTGGTTCATGTACTTTTTCTTCCATGTGAATTTATACATATACTATAAACAGACATGCAAAGACAGTCAGCCAAACAGACTCATTTTATGACAAAACACACACACACACATATTTATATAGGTGTGCGAGTGTGTACACAAACATTATTCATTAAAAAATTCTGCTTGTTGACAATCCTAGAAAATAAACCAATTATAATCTATAATAGTAGAAGTTAACTTAACCTGTTCTCAATAATTACTTAACACTTTGCTTCTAGTGGACACAGACAGAAACAAGATTGTTTTTTTTTTAATCTCAATTTATATAAAAAGATTACTTTAACCATTTTGATACTAATCTGCTCCAAACTGTCACCAGTTCTATGATACAGACTTCTAGTTTTAAAGGGGTCTAAATTAAAACCATGGAGGCACATGGCTTAGTGGTTAGAGTATCTGATTCATGATCATAAGATTGTGCTTTCAATTCCTGGACCAGGCAACACATTCTGTTCTTGAACAAAGTACTTCATTTCACATTGCTCTGCCAGGTTTTCTCGCTCTAGACACACTACATGGCTGCAGTGCCCAAACGACCCGTAAGGAGTTAAGGGGCTTATCAAATTAAAACCTTCCTTCAAACTTTCATGTTAAATAACATTTGAAATACCTGCTTAATAAATGACAAAGTTATTTTAATAAATTTCCTGTTGTTTCAAACTCATTTTAAATACAGGCAGTGTATTTCACCAAAAATATAGTAGCAAAAAGTTCACCTTATCAGGAAGATAAAATGTAAAAAAAAATCACTTATGAATTAAGCAAACTACACTTATTCACACACATTACAGTATACACACACACAAAATAGAACACAGAGACAAAAGAACACATGTTGACAGTAGAATACAAGCACACACACGCACAGCAGAATGCACACACACGTACAGCAGAATGCACACAAACAGCACAACAAGTAAATGAGAAGAGACACACACACACACACACACACACACACACACACAGAGCAGAGCAGAAAATATTTTGTCTTTCTTTTACTTATTTTAGTTATTGAACTGCAGCTACGATGGGGCAACCAGCTTGAAGAATTTTATTTTAACAAACTGACCATAGTGTTTTTTGTGTGTGTGTGTGTGTGTGTATGTGTGTGCGCACATGTTTGTTTTTTTTTTCAGTCTGGTAGATTTTTTGTCACTTCTGCCAAACCACTAAGTTACAGACATATACAAACCAACATCAGTTGTCAAGGAGTAGGTGGGGTGACAAATGCAAACACAAGACACACACACACATATAAATGCCCAATGCATGCCAGCATGAAAAACAGATGTTAGAAGATGATGATGATGATGATACATATATGACAGGCTAACACACAGTTTCAATTTACCAAATTCATTCAGAAGACATTGGTTGGCCCAGGGCTATAGTAGAGGACACTTACCCAAGGTGCCATGCAGTGGGACTGAACCCAAAACCACAAGACAGCAAAGCAATATATCATTTGACACAAATACTTAACCACTTCTCTGAAATCACTGGCCTGATGCCAAAATTTGAAACCATTATTATTATAATTATTACTGAGTGAGAGAACAATACATGCCATCAAAGTGACACTGGGGTACAAATATACGAAGCCCAATATACCCATCATGACTACCCATCTGATAAGGGTATACCACACACATATGTCACAACCATGTGTGCACGACATGATTGTCTCATATAAAGAGAAACAGTGCCTAACCTTGCAGATAGTACCTAGTTAGAATTTTCTTCAGGTTGAGTAGCCTATCCTACTCAAGAGGTCCCTGAATAAGGGTTGTTTGAGGATGGTGAACAAAACACCCATGTTTCCAGAGGTGAATTATTCAAACCCCAAAGAATTCCTCTCAAAACATGATTATGATGCTCCCCCACTACTACTGCTTGTGATCATAGATACACATATGAAAACCACTACTTGGTACTGCATCATGGTATTTATTATTATTATTATTATTGTTACTGTTATTATTATTATTATTATTATTATTATTATTATTAGGAAGGGCATCCAGCTGTAGAAACTCTACCAAATCAGATTGGAGCTTGGTGTAGCCACCTGGTCCACCAGTCCTCAGTCAAATCGTCCAACCCATGCTAGCATGGAAAGCGGACGTTAAACGCTGATGATGATGATGATGATTAAAATCATCATTAAGGCGGTGAGCTAGCAGAATCATTAGCATGCTACGTGAAATGCTCAGCAGTATTTTGTCTGTCTTTACACTCTGAGTTCAAATTCTACTAAGGTCAACTTTGCTTTTCATCCTTTTGGGGTCGACAAATTAAGTACCAGTTGTGTACTGGGGTCGATCTAATCAACTAGTCCCCTCCCCAACAATTTCAGACCTTGTGTCTATAGTAGAAAGAATCATTATTATTATTATTATTATTATTATTATTATTATTATTATTGTGAGCTGGCAGAGAAGTTAGCATGGAGGACAAAATGCTTAGTGATATTTTGCCTGTCACTACATTCTGAGTTCAAATTCCACTGAGGTCGACTTTGCCTTTCATTCTTTTGAGGGTGGTAAAATAAGTACCAGTGAAACACTGAGATCAATGTAATTGACTAGTCTCCTCCCACAAAATTTCAAGCCTTGTGCCTATAGTAGAAAGGATTATTACCTTAGCAAAGGCGGAGATATTGTTTTCAGTCATGTTTGTTCATTTGTCCATAGACAAAATATCTCAAGAACCACTGAATGGATTCAGATGAAACTTTCAGGGATATTTGGCCTCATAACTAGCACAAATTGATTTTTGGATCGATCTGGTACTGGACAATGATTCTGGATTATTTTTCCAGTTTTTTTTATTTAGTTTTTGAGAGCACTCAGGTTCATTTTTACTATTCTCGTTAGTGAGAGCAATTAAGTTCATTTCAGATATTCTCATTTTAAAAATCATCTCTGGTTAATCATTGAAAGGACGTTGGTGTTGCCTTATTACTACTATTGGTCAAATTAAATGTTTTTATGATGTTTGATTAGCACCTCTACACATTCCGGTTTCAAATCTTGCCAAGCTCAACTGGTTTTCAACATTCAGTGAGTACTAATTATATAATTAATTTAATCAACTGTACCTATATTCCTACAATGTGTTGTTTTCCACAAACGGAGAAATCAATATTTTCCAAACAAAATTTGAATTTCAGAAGAAAATGACAATTTTAAAATGAAACAGAAACAACAAAACTGTATAATTTATTTTGTTATTTAGTGGGGAAAGAAATGGAGAGAGAAGTGAGGAAGAGAGAGAGAGAGACAGAGAGAGTGTTGTTTTCTGGCAGATGTTGAGAGAGTGTTGTTTTCTGGTCTACTCCACTGTATTGTTGCCTAACGATATTTTCCTCTGCTAAGTTCATCAGCTATAGATTCTAAACCAACCCATAACACTGCACACACACACGCCTGCACATACACATAGGATAAGTGACATATTTGACTTTTTTTAATATTGTATGATATCATTGAATAGGCACAGGTGTGGCTGTGTGGTTAAGAAGTTGGTTTCTTAACCATATGGTCTTGGGTTCAGTCCCACTGCACAGCACCTTGGACAAGTGTCTTACTATAGCCCCAGGCCAACCAAAGTGTAGTGAGCAGGTTTGGTAGATGAAAACTGAAAGAAGCTTGTCACATATATCATAATCATCATCAACGTCCATTGTCCATGCTGACATGGGTTTGGGTGGTTTGACTGGGCTGGCATGTCGGAAGGCTGCGCCAGGATCCAATCTGATTTGGCATGGTTTTCTATGGCTGGATGCCCTTCCTAACGCCAACCACTCTGAGAGTGCAATGGGTGCTTTCAGGTGCCACCGGCATGGGTGCCATTCATGTGTGCTTACATTAACATGCACATACTTATCAAAGTAATGTTTCTCTTATTCTTCTATCTTTTGTCATTTATTTACAACTATATGTAGAGCCATTAACTGAATATATAAAAGATAAACTCTATCCATTCCATCTCATTCAAAACACGAAACCTATAGGCAAATAGCAACATGCTGTATAACCAAAGCAAGCAAAACTGAGTTTATTGAGCAAGGTACATTTTGAAATGTCACCTGATGAGTCACGTCTGCACTGAAGGATGCACCATAACCAAGTCTATGCTATCTCACCCATGAGGGAGAGTCAATGCAAGATGGGTCGAAACAATTGTTGTGATTAATAAAGAATCTCATGAATTCCATTTCCTCTTTCTCTCATTTGTTGTGTGTGTATGTGTGTGTGTGTGCACATCTGTGTATGTGTGTGCATGTCTCTCTGTGTGTGCGTGTGTGTGTGTGTAGGTGTGCATGTGCATGTCTCTCTGTGTGTGCATGTGTGTGTCTATGTGTGTGTGTGTGTGTGTGTGTGTGTGTGTGTGTGTGTGTCCTACTACTGCTTGACAACTGGCATTGGTTTGTTTCCATGCCTGTGACTTAGCAGTTCCACAAAAGAGACTAATAGAACCAGTACTAAATTTTTAAAAATAAAAGTACTGGAAGTCGATTTGCCTCAGCATAACCACAGTTGAATGCCTGAAACATGTAAAAAATAAAATATCTAAAAGACAGTTTATTAATTTTCAGAACTTGTATGAGTTTACCTTCCCCACTTAAACCTGATCAGGTGATTTTTAGGCTGGATACCAGCTGCTCCTTTTCAACAGATATTGCTTCTTATCAAGAAAAATATTTTCTGAAATTCAGTCATTTTATTGGCTCTTGTGGTTGTCATTAATAACTTAACTTTTGACAGATAGACCTGTTCCTCCCCCATAAACTACTTCTACTGACAACTCCCAGCAATCACTACAGTTCTCTTTCTTCATTAGAAGTAACCGGTTGTCTGGTTTACTTAATACCTCAGTTGCAATGTTCATAATGTCTACTTTAGTTGAATAACAACCCAATTTAATGTAGATATATCTTGTTTGCTCAAGTAATACCCCAATTGTAATGTCTATAAGCAATTCTACTGCAAATAGTTGTTGTTGGCACTCCATCGCTTACGATGTCGAGGGTTCCAGTTGATCCGATCAACGGAACAGCCTGCTTGTGAAATTAACGTGCAAGTGGCTGAGCACTCCACAGACACGTGTGCCCTTAACGTAGTTCTCGGGGATATTCAGCGTGACACAGTGTGACAAGGCTGACCCTTTGAATTACAAGCACAACAGAAACAGGAAGTAAGAGTGAGAGAAAGTTGTGGTGAAAGAGTACAGCAGGGTTCGCCACCATCCCCTGCCGGAGCCCTGTGAAGCTTTAGGTGTTTTCGCTCAATAAACACTCACAACGCCCGGTCTGGGAATCGAAACCGCGATTCTCTGACCGCGAGTCCACTGCCCTAACCACTGGGCCATTGCGCCTCCACTCTCCAAATAGAATGGAGAGAGAAATGGAGTAACAAATACTGTTGAGAATCCCTTATCCAAAATCCCCAAGACTAAAAGTTTTGCAGATTTCAGATTTTTTGGTGGATTTCAGAGTATTTTAACATTAACATCTATAAAATGGAACATCTTGAAGATGGAACCCAAGTTTAAACACAGTTTCCATTTACATTTCATAATATGGCTTATACATATATCCTGATTGCAGTAACAGATAAAGTTTTAATAATTTTTTATGCATAATACCATCAGGAAGGTAAGATATCTGTCTCCACCTGCAGTGTCACATTTTGATGAAAAGGTTACAGTACACATATACCATTTGTATTTTATTTTTTACAACACAGGTATTAGGTTCTATGTGAGATATAAAGCAAAGCAATGAATATGATTACAGGTAAATAAGATGAAAAGTGAAAAAAGTCAGCATTTTACACTCATACATGGAGGTGAAATTCAGATCTCACGTAAAAATAATGCTTTGTGCTTACTGCACAAAAAACAAAACATAATGATTACTGCTTACAAGATAAATGCTCCCCAAACATGTCATTTCAGCATGAAAAAACTTTTGGATTTTGGAATTTTGGATAAAGGATTATCAACTGCATAAACACCTATATCTATGTAGAGCCTTGCATACATGTATATCAACATATAGAAGCACACATATATCGTATTCTTTTCTTGTTTCAGTCATTAGACTTTGGCCATGCTGGAGCACCACCTTGAAGAATTTTTTGTCAAGTCAATCGACCTCAGTGCTTTTTTTTAAAGCTCAGTACTTTTTTAAAGCTCTATCGGTCTCTTTTGCCAAACTGTTAAGTTACAGGAATGTAAACACACCAACACCTGTTGTCAAGTGATGTGGGGCGGGGACAAGCACAGACACAAAGATACACATACACAAAGATATGTGGGCAAGTGTCTTCTACTATAGCCTTGGGCTGACCAAAGCTTTGTGAGTGGATTTGGTAGGCGGAAACTGAAAGAAGCCCATCGTATATATGTATATATATATATATGTATATATGTATATATATATATATGTATATATATATATATATATATATATATATATATGTGTGTGTGTGTGTTTGTGTGTCTGTTTTTGTCCCCCCAACATCGCTTGACAACCGATACTGTTGTGTTTACATCCCAGTAACTTAGCAGTTCGGCAAAAGAGGCCAATAGAATTAGTACTAGGCTTACAAAGAATAAGTCCTGGGTCGATTTGCTCAACTAAAGACGGTGCTCCAGCATGGCCACAGTCAAATGACTGAAAGAATTAAAAGAGTAAAAGAGTAAAGAGTATATACAACGGGCTTCTTTCAGTTTCCGCCTACCAAATCCACTCACAAGAATTCAGTCAGCCCAACAAACAAAATCCTGCTAAGCGTTTTGCCTAGCATGTTAATGACTCCACCAGCTCACCACCTTTATATATACATATAATAGAAATCTATCTGTAGCAACAAAAATATCTACTAACAAATCGCAAGTACTCAACATAGAGCATATAGAGCACTCTTCTGTCTTTTTGCAGACAATATTTTTACTTCCAGTGACTCAGTAAAATACATTAATCCAAACTGTAAATACTTAGAGATAGAAAGAGCATCTAGCCATAGAAATCATGCCCTACCCCCAGGTCCCACAACAAAAAATAAAACATGATAAATATAACATAGCTGATTGGTTATTGTCTACTACTTTGTATAATAGATGATGAAGGACTGTGATGAATGGCAAGATGCTGTGATACCTGTCCCTTTCATTCATACATAGATGCACTGACCCATACATATGGATGTGTATGCATGTGCCTGTTGGTGCATGGCTCGATGGCTAGAGCATTGGGTTCACAATCATGACGTAGTGAGTTCGATTCCTGGCTCGGGTTGTGTGTTGTGTTCTTGAGCAAGACACTTTATTTCATGCTGCTCCAGTTCACTAAGTTGTAGAAATGATTTGCAGCATCACTGGTGCCAAGCTGTATCAGCCTTTTCCTTTCCATCAGATGACATCGGTAGCATGGAGAGGGAGGCTGGTATCAATGGGCAACTGCTGATCTTCCAAAAACGCCCTTGCCTGGACTTGTGCCTCAGAGGGAATCTTTCTAGGTGCAATCCTAAGGTCATTCATGACTGAAAGGTGTGTTCACCCTTTACATATATACACATACAATGTGCTAAGATATATACAGGGATTGGACAAAATAATGAAAACACCTTAAAATTTCAAATAAACTTATTTTAATATGGGGTAGGACTACCTTTGGCAGTAATTACAGCTTGAATTCTACAAGGTATGGACTCGTACAAAGTCCAAAAAAATAACATTCTTCCACTGCTATAAGCACCAATTCTGTAGGTTTTCACTCCACTCTAAATGCTTTGTAACATTTGTTTTTGAAAGTAGTGGTTTTCTGATTGCAGCCCTCCCATGAAATCCAGCTTTGTGCAGCTCCCAGTGAACGTTTTTTGTGGAAATAGGGTTCTCAACGTGATCATTAAGCTCTGCAATAATTTTGGGAGCTGTGATCCTTTCTAAGAATTCATGTAAGAGTCCGGTGGTCCCCATCTGAAAGTTTTGGTTTTCTTCTGAAGTTTTGTTTCGACGCAGAGGTTTTTCCCTCTTTCCCAAAGGCTATTATTACTTTCAAGACAGTACTTCTTGATACACCAAACATTTTGGCTGTTTTCATTACACTAGCGCCTGCCATATGAGCACCAACAATTTGACCTCTTTGAAAGTCCAATAGATCTGTCATTTTAATGAATTTTAATTACCTTTTTTTCATGATAACTGAAAAGAAACAGTAATTTTAGCAAAACATATTAAGCAACTCTAATAATCAATCAAAAAACATAAAAATAAACAAGCTTTTGACGGTTTTATAGGTATTTCAAAATTATGATGCTAGGTATTTCCATTATTTTGTCCAACCACTGTATATATATATATACTATTTTTTTTTTTACTATTTTACTTGTTTCAGTCTTTTGACTGTAGCCATGCTGGAGCACCACCTTTTAGTCGAGCAAATCGACCCCAGGACTTATTCTTTAGAAGCCTAGTACTTATTCTATCGGTCTCTTTTGCCGAACCGCTAAGTTACGGGGACATAAACACACCAGCATCGGTTTTCAAGCGATGTTGGGGGGACAAAGACAGACACACGAACACATACACACATACATATATATATACATACATACGACAGGCTTCTTTCAGTTTCCTTCTACCAAATCCACTCACAAGGCTTTGGTCGGCCCGAGGCTATAGTAGAAGACACTTGCCCAAGATGCCACGCAGTGGGACTGAACCCGGGACCATGTGGTTGGTAAGCAAGCTACTTACCACACAGCCACCCCCATATACCGAAGTTCAGAAATAGCAACTAAAAAAGCTGAGAATCCCACCGATAGCATCACAGTGATGCTATCTGTGGGATTCTCAGCTTTTTTAGCTGCTATTTCTGAACTTCAGTATATGGTGAAGCAAATATTTGCTGATCCCTTAATTATGTTTATAGATATATATATATATATATATATATATATATATATATATATATATATATATATATACAGGCATACCCCAGTTTGTTTTGATCCATTCAGATAAATATAATTTTTTTCTTAATTAAATGAACTTTGAAACATGATCATTCAGTCTTGTTTGCAATGTCTCGACAATGATTTCATTGATCTCCTTCAATTCAAATAATTTCATTTCTCATTAAAAGTCATGGATTACAATCTTATTTTGGAATAAAAGAATAAAAAATAATTGTGTGTTGTGGCATCTTTGGTTTTTAGTCTGTATCACTAGTCATATATGATTATTTACACACACACACACACATTCATATATATATATATATATATATATATATATATATATATACATACATATACATATAGCATCACCATCATCATCATTTAATGTCTGTTTTCCATGCTGGCACAGGTTGGACAGTTTGACCAGAGCTGGCAAGTAGGAGAGCTACTTGGTTCCAGTCTGATTTGGTTTGGTTTCTATGGCTGCATGCCATTCCTAACACCAACCACTTTCCAGAGTGTGCTGGGTGCCTTTTACATGGCACCAGCATGGATGCTTTTACATGGCACCAGTAGGTGCACTTTTTATGTGACACAGGGACAAGGCTCTTGCAGGCGAATCTTCTTCAACAGCAGGAGTGTCATTAACACTTCTGCTGTGGAGGACGGGTCTTCTTGAGTACAGCAAGGTGCCATACATACACATACATATGTATTTTTTATATACGCATGTACTTCTTTTTCTTGAAATCTAGGATTCATAAGGCCAGTTACATGGTTTCCATGGTGTATAAGCTACTGAGATCACAACATGTCCCTGAACAGGACACTGGTTTGTTAGAGGGGTCCAAGGCTAGCAATTTTGAGGGGAAGGAACAAGCCTATTACGTCAACCCTATTCTTGACTAGTACTTTATTTTATCAATCCCAAAGGGATCTCTACAGGATTTGAGTGAAGAAATTCCACTAAGCATTTTGTCTGACATGATAACAATTCGACCAGCTTGCCTTATAGATATATATATATATAACGCCTAGTTTAGAATAGAGGCAGCTGATGAAGGACAAATCCCATAAGTGGCTCGTCTGTTTTCCTATGTGTTTATTCTGTTGTCTGTAAAAAAGTCCGTTTTTTTGTGCTTTATGTTCCCGTTTCTTTTTAATGTCCTGTACCCGGATATGCATCTATATATACATGTAGATGTAGGTATGTACATAAATTTATGTATACATGCATATGCTCTTGTGCCCACAGCATGTGTAAGGACTTTCGAGCAAGATCGTTGCCAGTGCCCCTGGACTGGCTCTTGTGTGGATGGCACATAAAATACACCATTTTGAGCGTGGCCGTTGCCAGTATTGCCTAATTGGCCTTCGTGCGGGTGACACGTAAAAGCACCTACTACACTCTCGGAGTGGTTAGCGTTAGGAAGAGCATCCAGCTGTAGAAACTCTGCCAAATCAGAATGGAGCCTGGTGTAGCCTTCGGGCTCCACCAGTCCTCAGTCAAATCGTCCAACCCATGCTAGCTTGGAAAGCGGACGTCAAACGATGATGATGATGATGATGATGTAACCGAACACACACACTCAATGTATGTGCTTTACTTATTCATCAGTAGGCTGCAATTTAGCTCAAAGTGCCGGGTGTTAAAATACCTGAAAGTCATAGACAGGCAAGACAACTCACCCCAAATCCCATTCAGCAGTGATGGGCATCGATGCTTTGCCATAGCTGAACTGAATTGGAGGAAAACTGAATTGCCAGTCCATGACTATATACAAACAGTGTAAAAATCATAAATATATATGTATGTGCGTGTGTGTGTGTGTGTGTGTATATATATATATATATATATATATATATATATATAGTAGTTCCAATAGAAATTAATACATTAGTATAGCCTTACATCAGATGTGGAGATCAAAATATAGTAATATAGGCCTACATTAAATGTAGATAATATGACACTCTAATAGACATTCATAAGATCAAAATATGGTATAAAATCTCTAAGAAATTGTAGTCATTCACTTATTAGGTATTAGATGTAACTTAATACATTAGTAACTTAAGTTCAACAACACTATCAGTTAGCTTGAATTAACTAGACAGAAATATTCCTTCTTTATTTGACTACATCATTCCATGATATTGGTAATTACTATTTTTATCACCTTTTCCTTTTCAAGTGGTAGAACAACTATCTCTATCTTCAGGGAGGTTCTTCTGATTCAGAAACATAGCATTTCATGTTCAAATAATATCAATGACTCATTCACTGGTACTTCATTTCTTGGTAATTACTGCATCTCATCTAAAAATTAAGCTATGTAATTAGAGAATATATCAAAATTAACATTTAAATCACTGCACTGAAAATGGGATCTTTCCTCCCTTGGCACTACAGTGAAATGGTGTTCCACTCTTCAAAGTTACATATCAATTACATTTATGAACCCTGCCAAATCTGACATCTTGCAGAGATTTCCTTTCATAAGTTTATACCTAAAGTAGTTGAAAACCCCCTCAAGACATAAAATATGGCTACACTCAATGGATACATTTTAATAGATATGGCACTTAATCAATCAGAATTGATGAACTTATTTCTGTAATTCCCCTCATGGCCAATTCTTTAGAGCAGACTTAATATATGAATTAATAATTACAATACTTTCTTTTTGTGAACTGCTTATTAATCACCTGACCTAGTTATTATTCTTTAATTATGCTTCTCCTTCATTGGATTTTCTTACTTCCAACAATTTTACTATATTAACCCTTTAGCATTTAAACTGGCCATATCCGGCCAAAATATTCTTCCTGTTTTAAGTCCAAGCCAGCCAGATCTGGTGTCTTACACCTCCCCTACAATGTCATTCTAAAAAATAAACAATCCCATCATAGAAATCTTGAAGCTATGAGATAATGCATGATTAACCCAGAGCAATGTGAATAAATAAGTATTACAATTGAGAGAGTATCTGATTGCTAAAGGGTTAAGGTCTGGAAACTTAATAGCAACTTGGGAGAGAATCACAAAATTCTTGGTCAATTTGCAACAAAATGAAAATTATAGCTAAAGCATCTATTTCCTTATATCTGTCATTGATGTAAAATTATGTTTTATCTTTTACTTGTTTTAGTCATTGGACTGCGGCCATGCTGGGACACCATCTTGATGTTTAGCTGAACAAATGACTCCAGTACTTAACTTTAAGCCTAGTACTCATTCTATCAGTCTCTTTTACTGAACTACTAAGTTACAGAAACATAAACAAACCAACACCAGTCATCAAGTGGTAAAGTGAAGACAAACCTAACACACACAGTTTCTAACTGCCAAATCCACTCCTGGGGCTATAGTAGAAGACACTTGCCCAAGGTATCACACAGTGGGACTGAGCCTGGAACCATGTGGATGGGAAACAAACTTCTTACTACACAGCCACACTTGCACCTATATTATCAGATAATTTAACATGAAGATCTTTGCTGTCATGTCTGTTAGTGTTGTGTCATGATTTTAAACATAGAGATATATTTTTTGATACAATTAATGTCATGGATAACAATTTTAAGCAGTTTCCTTCCTTTGTTTTATAATAAGGCCTTTGGTTACTTGTCAGATTTCCATATCACTAATAATATATCATACTGCATGCCTGTTATACAAATTATTTTATATAATGATTCAGATTGAGCCTTTAATCACACTGACTTCACCTAGTTGTAATTGTCTCATTCTTCATATTGACATCCACACAATGGGTCTCTTGCAACACTACCACACAAAATGCTTTGTTTAATCTCATATCTCTCCGCCTATCTGTTTGTCTGTCTCTCTACTTACCTATCTACCAGCCTGCCAATCAACTATAAAACTTTCTGTTTCTGTGGAACTTGCTATTTGCCCTCACTTTCCAGCAAATAATCACTTAAAAACATTGAATTAAATATGCGGATTGATTTGACTTGTCTTATTTCAGTTCAGGAGAGCAATTTACTCCATCTACTATTGAAATATAGATGCACTTCTACTTAAAACAGATAAAAAAAAAAATAGAATTAAATTTACACTAGTTTTACTCTTGGAAATTCCATGATTATTTTGAAAATGAGAAGATTATTGAATATTTGTAGTAAACTACGAAAGACAATTTCTTTTGAAATTGTACTTTTAATGAAGTGTTTGATATTTGAGATGGAGTAAAGCCACATAGGTAGTGAATTTTACACTGCCTGCAGTCTAAGAACACCTTTGAAAACTATATTCTTTTTTATACACTTGTTCCTCTTCATACATTCAGAGTTATCTATTATTTTTATTTTTTTACCAATAAATGAATATGCTTATGCACATCCATGATAAAATACTTCTTTACTTCTGTTTATCTTTCCACAGTAACTATCATCATCACCATCATTTTAGCATCCACTATTCCATGCTTTCATGGGTTGGAAGTTATTGAGGCAGATATATTTTATGGATGGATGAGCATCTTTCAGTTTCCATCAACCAAATCCACAGACAAGGCTATGGTTGGCCTGCAACTATAATGGAATACATTTGTCCACAGTACCATGTAGTGGAACTGAAGAACCCAGAACCATGTGGTTGAGAAGCAAACTTCTTACTACACAGTCATAGCCTAGACTTATTTTTATTAAAATTATTGAAAATGTATTAAAAGAATAATATACATAGCAAACTCTTTATATAACAGAACTGAAGACCTAATCTGTCTATCTATAACATTATGACCACATTGTAACATTTAACATTGTCCTACATCCTAGTTTTTATATCAAATAAAAGTACATATGACTGGATTTGTTTCAACAGTCCCAGTGAATGAAGCACAAGAGATTTTACATGGTGTTGTGTGGAACCTAAAAAAAATATCTCTACAGTATATTTATCACAATTTAAACTATTTCTGAATCAATTGTTTATAAAAAAAAATATAAATAATATAAAACTGTGTCTATAATAGACTATGCCTGTTGTTTTGTTCTGTAGTTTATTAGTTAATTGTCTTATGAATAACTGTTGTCTATAATAGATTTTGTTTTCATTTCATTTCATAGTTAAACATCACATACATAAATGGTAGCAGAATAATACAAATTTATTGCAGACAGATTTTAAATTCAACAAAAAATATGTTTTATATCTTAAACAATAAATGGCTACAAACCCTTGCTAAGCAATTCATTTATGTCTGATTCTTTTTATAAGAATATAAACCAATGAAAGAACTGTTATGCTGTCATTTGGCTTTCAATAAATAGCAGCTAATTCATTCTTAAATCACACCCTACAAGAGAAATGCATATTGAATAATTCCCAATGCAAACAGCCTCAAAAAAAAAATGTTCATTGATGGAATATCTAATCTGGGATTAAACTATAGTACAGCACATTAACCCTTTAGAATTCAAACCAGCTACATTCAGCTCCAATAGTCTACTTACTTTTATATTCAAGGCAGCCAAATTTGGCTTCTCACACCTACCCTACAATGTCATTCTAAAAATAAACAATCACATCACTGAAATCGCTAAGCTATAAGACAATGCATGATTAATTCAAGACAATTCAAGGGAAATATTACCTTTGCTTGGAAGCAGGTGAGGGATGGTGACAGGAAGGATGTCCAGCTGTAAAAAAAAACAAATCTGCCTAAAAATTTCTGTCTGACTTATAGAAGCATGGAAAAGTGGACATTAAATGACAATGCCATGTAAAAAGCACCCAGTACATTTTGTAAGGTAGTTGGTGTTTGGAAGGGCATCCAGCCATAGAAACCATGCCAAAGCAGACAATTGGAGCTTAGTAAGGCTCTCTGGCTTGCCAGCTTCTGTCAAACTGTCCAAGCCATGCCAACATGGAAAACAGATGTTAAATGATGATGATGATGATGAATGTGAATAAATAAGCATTACATTTGATAGAGTAATCTAAATGTTGAAGGGTTAAAGACCAGTTTTTTCTATTAAAGTAGAGTACAGTTTTGCAGGCCTCTGACACTTCTCATAAACTCACCATGGTTCCTTTTGTCAGTCAGTAATTGACAGCTGGATGACCCTTCTTTGACCAATCATGGAAGAATATTTTTTGGAAAAACTAAGAATGTTATATCGTTACCACATTTTTGTATCTTCTGTCAATCTGGCACTGTTTACATCATTGTCATCATCATCATTATTGAATATTGACTTTCCATGCTGGTACAGGTCAGTTCTTATTCAAAGTTACCACTTTCCAAGATGGATCAGGGGACCATGGGCCATTTCTGGCACAATTTCTGGCACAATTTCAACCCTTCCTACCACCAACCACTGAATGCAATATATTGTGGCATCAGCACCGATTAATTTGTTTTATACCCACACAAAACTGAAGTACCATCAAGATATCATGAATCTATAGCATAGATTTTGAAAAAAATAATTTATAAATTTTCGTAAAACTAATTTTCAAGATATTGTAAAATGAATGAATATACAAACAAATACAACAAATGTAAAAATCCAATAAGTACTTTTATTTTGTAATTTATTTTGATGTAACAGGATAGGGTGGAATACACAACATAACTTTCTATTGCTACTGGAATGAGTGGAAAGAGAAATGTGGAGAAAAATAGCATTACACACACAAACATGACAACTACAATACCACACACACACACACACATGACTTGCATGTATTTCACTCTTAATGTTTGGGTCTTGAAAGAGGAGTGTCAACTTAATGTGTAGCATGACAATTTGAAGTCATTTAAAACAGTTGCTTTAAAAATGTGTCTAGGTCTCCTCCCACACATATATCTATTTTTATATCTATGTCTATCCCTGCCTGTCTACAACCTATGAGTACACACACACACACACACAATCAGAAACAGATGCACACAGATACAATCACACACACATACACAAACGCATACATATAATTATATACGGAAATGCAAATACACAAAACTTAACTGTGCAAGTTAATTCTTTAGCATTCAGATTGCTCTGTCAAATCTGATGCTTATTTATTCGCACTGTCTTGCATTAATTATGAATTATCTCAAAGCTTTGAGATTTCAATGATGCAAGTGTTTATTTTTAGAATGACATTGTAAATTAAGTGTGAGAGGCCAGACCTGGCTGGTTTGAACATAGAAAAATATTTTGGCCTGATATGACCAATTTAAGTGCTAAAGGGTTAAAGACTTGGACAATTTGTGAGTTCAAAATCTTAAGACTACAGCTATTACTGTGAACTAATAAAATCTGCTCGTCTCCGTCTGTTTGATTAACAAAGAGATCCAATACATTTCAGATTCAATAGGTAGTTGTAAGAAAGGCATTTAATATCATAAAAAAGCTCCAACTGTAACAATATGCATATTTGTAATGATCCTCCCACCTGGGCTATTTTACATATATATATATATATATATATATATAGACACACACACACACACATAAATATACATGCATAATGTGTGTGTGAACATATATATATATATATATATATATATATATACATACACAGACTCACATATATAATGTGTTTATAGATATTTTTATATGCATATTTTATAGACATATTATTATTCTTTTTTCGTTTCAGTCATTTGACTGCAGCCATGCTGGAGCATCACCTTTAGTCAAATAAATCAACCCCAGGACTTATTCTTTGTAAACCTGGTACTTATTCTAACGGTGTCTTTTGTCGAACCGCTAAGTTACGGGGATAAAAACAAACCAGTATTGGTTGTCAAGCGATGGTGGGGGGACAAACACAGACACACAAACACACACACGTACATATATATATATATATATATATATATATATATATACACAACAGGCTTCTTTCAGTTTCTATCAACCAAATCCACTCACAAGGCTTTGGTCAACCCAAAGCTATAGTAGAAGACACTTGCCCAAGGTGCCATGCAGTGGATGGATGAATGTGCAGTAAGGAACAGAACTCAGTACACCACGGTGCATATGGATGGACCAATGTGTTGTGTGGCACAGTACAGGCAAAAATACTGTTAAGAGCTGCTGTTTAGCCTTAACTATGACCATTCCATCTTGTATTTATATATTAGTCAATGAGTCCCTTTTTTGTCCCCCAAGATGGGAGGGTATCATTTGAGGAATATTTTGCTATTATTTCTTAAAGGTCACTGACCATGCAGAGGTTTCATCATTGGGCATAGTTGGATGTCTTTCCTACTAGAAGACATTAAGATCTGAAATCAGAGTTATCTACATTGTCAACCAGGCAGACATTTACCAAACACTCCTTTCTGGAGCTGAGGTGTTATCTGTTGTCAACCAGGAAGATTGCTCATTTGTGAACAGGTGAGTATTTCTACCACTAAGCTACCGATACAATAATATATGTTTTGGTTTCGCAGTATATTTGTGTTTCAATGTTATTAACATTGTTTTCTGTTTTTCTTTGTTAGATGTTTTAATCATTTCTTATAATTTCTTTATTTCTAACTTTGCACAGTTTCTGTAAAAAGCAGACAGCAAGTGAGCAGAGAAAGTGAATACTTTCTGCTAATAATGGTCACCGATAACAATAATGAATGACAGTATCTGCAAACGGTGCCATGATGAAGATTAGTGGGGAGCCAGAGTGTAAAGAATTCTGATAACAAGAACGAAATTTGAACAGAAACAAGGCAAACCATGATGGAAATGAAGAAAAAAAATAAAGATATTTCCCCATACCGTATCATAGCAGTGAGGAAAATCTGATGTTAAACTAATGAAAGTTGATAATTATGATAATATGGCTACTTTCTTTCAGCTATTTTCACAACCATTGTTATAAATCTATTTTGGTTTCTATTAGAAATATTGTTAGAGTTCTTCACAAGAAGAAGAAAAAATATTTTGTTCAGAAACAGTAACTATTCTATTTAATATGTCTTTTATATCTCACACATCCAACAACGATTATCTCCCTCTCCCTCTCTCTCTCTGTTACAGTCAATGTGTTGTACACAAGTGAGACTTACTTCTATTGTTCATCACATTTCTGTCAACACAGAATATAAATCTAGCCAGGTGAGATATTTGTAGATTTGCTGTGTTTGAGAAGACACATCAAGCTAAGTGAAATCATGGCTGTAGCCAGTGCTGCTAACACATAAAAGGCACCAGTGCCAGTGACACATAAAAGGGCACCTGTGCTGGTGACATGCAAAAGGGCACTTGTGCCGGTGACACATAAAGGGACACCCATGCTGGTGACATGTAGAAGGACACACATGTTGATGGCACATAAAAGGGCACCCATGCCAGTGACATGCAAAAAGCACCTCTGCCAGACACATTTAAGAGGCATCCATGCCAGTGACACCTAAAAGACACCTAGTACACACTGTAAAGTGGTTAGCATTAGATAGAGCTTCAAGCTATAGAAACCAAGCCAAAACAGATAACAGGAGCATGGGAGCAGCTCTCCAGGTCACCAGCTCCAGTCAGATTGTCTAACCCATGCTAGCATGTAAAACGGATGTTAAATGATGATGATGATGATGAGAATGATGATAGATTCTATAAAATACCAGTGATATACAGAGCTATGATCACTTAACAATTCCCCTCTTTTATCCAGGTATCTCTTTCACACACACACACATCTCCATATGTTAGTTATCAATCTCTCTCTTTCTCTCTCTCACACACATGTACACACGCATTATGCTCCCTTATTGTATGACCACTGTCCAGCTAAGCAGATACTAGTGGTTAACCTATGCACACTATAAGATACTTATCTTGTAATACCATACTCTCTCTCATATGCACACTATATAAAGTGCTCCTTCACACAGTCCATATACTCTCTCTCTCTCACTCTTACACACACACACACACATTATGTACTCTATCCACACACTCACATAATACACTATATTTGTTACACTATACTCTCCCCACCATACATTTCACACACACATTATGTTCTCTATCCACAGACTCACATAATATACTTCATATTTGTTTCACTATACTCCCCCATACAGTCCACACACACAAAGATACACTTTGTTATACCAAACAGCATACCCCCATACACAGTAATACACTCCCACACCCACTTAAATACTCCCAACACAGTCCATATACTCTCACACACCCCCATACACATACACACACATATACTCTGCTATACTCCATCCTTCGCTATTGCATGGCCACTGTCCAGCTAAACAGAAGCCAGTCTATCAATTAACTGAGCTAATGTATCAAGTACAGACATCTAACCTCAAAACACAATCGATGTCTTAACTGTTAAATCAATCAAAAGTCAGCCATGAAACACCATTTCGGCAGAGACCACCAGCAATCAGCACCAACACAAGGCCTTAGGTCAGTTAAGATTAGCTTAGTTCCCTCACTTATACAGTTTTCTGTCTGTGCTCAGATCTCACAATGTAACACCACAGTATATTGAGAACCAGCCATTATGCAGCCCTGATCTGCTAGAAATAGCAGCTAAATCTCCCTTGTGCTATATTCTACAACCTTAATAAAAAAATATGTTGCATGATATAGTATAAGTTAGAAGGATATACTGTTCCTAAAAAAAATAAGATAAAGGGTAAGGACAACAGTCGTAGCTACACTACTTTTCAGACATTAGTCACCATTTAGTTGTTGGCACTCCGTCGCTTACGACGTTGAGGGTTCCAGTTGATCCGATCAACGGAACAGCCTGCTCGTGAAATTAATGTGCAAGTGGCTGAGCACTCCACAGACACGTGTACCCTTAACGTAGTTCTCGGGGATATTCAGCATGACACAGTGTGACAAGGCTGACCCTTTGAATTACAGGCACAACAGAAACAGGAAGTAAAAGTGAGAGAAAGTTGTGGTGAAAGAGTACAGCAGGGTTTGCCACCATCCCCTGCCGGAGCCTCGTGGAGCTTTTAGGTGTTTTCGCTCAATAAACACTCACAATGCCCGGTCTGGGAATCAAAACCGCGATCCTATGACTGCGAGTCCGCTGCCCTAACCACTGGGCCATTGAACCTCTACATTAGTCACCATAACCAGGACAATTTAGGGTTAACAAGAACAGCAGTAGTATGCATGATCAGGACTGACCAGGGGCTGAATAACTACAACTGGGAATAAAATTGAAATTATTCAATTAAATAAAAATAAAAAACATCCATTTCCACTGAACTATGTTTCTAACCTTGTTCTTATTGTCAGTTTATAAATAGACTGTTTTTGTAAAATATTCTTGGGAAATATATCCATGACATGCAATTTCTGAAGATTAAATTTTTACCACAGTAAGACACTTAGGTGAATTCCATTGATACACAGAAAACAGGGTTTATTGTCTTGCCAGTGTTGCGTTACAAAGACTGGGTTCATTCAATAGCCCAAATGTAGGGGGGGGGCTGAAAAGTTCCTGCCTTTAAGGGTATCATGAAAGGCCTGATTGGAGGCCCAACCTTATGAGTACTTTTACAGGGCTTAGAAAAACTGAATGACCACTGCAATAAGCATGTAGATCTAAGTGGGGAATATGTTGAATAAAATCATAATTAACTGATTCTCCAGTATTTTCTTTTACCCAAAGCCAGGAAACTTCTCAGCACCTTCTCCTAAATGTTATAAAGAACATAAGGGTTAATCCACTAGCCCACTATTGTTGTGTTACAAAGATATGGTTCATTTATTAGCCCACCATTGCTATGATACAAAGAAGTCAGGGTTAATCTTTCAGTCCACCATTTTTGTGCTACATAGAAGACAGAGTTAATGTTGAGAACATCCATGCTTTTCCTTTGTCTCTTGAGTCAGATATATTTTACAGAATGTTAATCAACACCAACCAAATTGATTTTTATCTTTCTTCAACATAGAATAAAAAGATAATTAATAATGTGGCAGTCCTCCATAGGACTGCCACATTGCATTGACAAATAGACTTAACTATATATATATATATCATCATCATCATCATCGTCGTCGTTTAACATCTGCTTTCCATGTTAGCATGGGTTGGATGATTTGACTGAGGACTGGTGAAACCAGATGGCTACACCAGGCTCCAATCTGATTTGGCAGAGGATGCCCTTCCTAACGCCAACCACTCCGAGAGTGTAGTGGGTGCTTTTACGTGCCACCGGCATGAAGGCCAGTCAGGCAGTACTGGCAACGGCCACACTCAAAATGGTGTATTTTACATGCCGCCTGCACAGGAGCCAGTTCGGCAGCACTGGCAACGATATCGCTCGAATGTCTTTACATGTGCCATCCGGCACAAGTGCCAGGAAGGTGATGCTGGGCACAGGTGCCATGACGATTTCGCTTTCGCTTGCCCCAACAGGTCTTCCAATGATGGAGATGACGTTGGCATGGGTGCCAGTCGTTGAATTTAATTCGATATCGATTTCACTTGCCTCAGCAGGTCTTTGCAAGCAGAGTTTAGTGTCCAATGAAGGAAGGTACGCATAAGTGGGCTGGCTGAGGCCTTAGATTTAGGTCTCACTTGGCTTGCCGGTTCTTCTCACGCACATCATGTTTCCAAAGGTCTCGGTCAGAAGCCATCGCCTCGGTGAGGCCCAATGTTCGAAGGTTGTGCCTCACCACGTCATCCCAGGTCTTCCTGGACCTATGTCTTCCACAGGTTCCCTCAACTGTTAAGGTGTGGCACTTTTTCACACAGCTATCCTCATCCATTCTCGCTACATGACCATACCAGCGCAATCGTCTCTCTTGCACATCACAACTGATGCTTCAATAGTTCAGCTTATATATATATATATATATATATATATATATACATATATATATAATGTAGATAAATAGGCATAGATGTATGTGTGTTTGTCCTTGTGCCTGTCTTTGTCCTCCTCTCCACCACTTGAATACTGGTGTTGGTGTGTTTACATCCCCATTACTTAGCAGATCAGCAAAAGACACCAACAGAATAAGTACCAGGTTTAAAAAATAATGGGGTTGATTCGTTCAACTATAAGTTTTTCAAGACAGTACCCCAGCACGGCCACAGTCCAATGACTGAAAGAAGTAAACAAAAAAAATTGGTAAAGATATATATATATATATATATATATATATATATATATATATATATATAATAATAATAATAATAATAATAATAATAATATTAGGGACAAAATCCAAAATTACAGGTAAAAACTCAGTTAAAATCAATTTCTAAAAAATTTAAATTAAATTGAGCTTTACAGAGTAAAATATATATAAATATATAGTTTTAGGGAAAAGAACCAAGGTTCATGAACTCATCGATGAAAATCCACTGTCACATATAGAAAAATTAATAATTAAAAGCACAATAAATGAGTATAATATATAATACAAAGTAAATATCATAAGATAAAAATATGTATATAATATATATATATATATATATATATATATATACATACACACATATACATATGTGCCACAGAACCTTCCAAAATTAGACACCAATAATTAAGCATTATCTAAGCTTAATAAGATTATCTGTGAAGAAAAACAACTAATATCAATGCAAGCAATTTCCACAAATCATGAATCCACAAACACATCATCACCAATGTGATTTAACAATCACCTTTCTATGCTCAAATGGGTCAGATGTAATTCATTGAAGCAATTTTCAACAGATGGATACCCTTCCTATCACCAACCCTCACTTGTTCCCATGCGATGTAATATTTCCCCATGGCCAAACATGTTTTCACAGAAGATTGGAAAGCAAGAACACTGTTTGCATGATGATGACACTAGGTCACAATTGCCATGCAATGGACAAAGAGAGACAGACAGACAGACAGACAGAGAAAGTCAAGGAGAATTTTCAGCGTTGCAAAAAGAAGTGTAAATTAGTGAGGGTTCTATATAAAAGGAAGGTTTTGATGTGATTTAATGCAGGGCCTCATATCAGTGAGGGGGGCCGGTGTGCATTGATGCCGTCGAGAGGTAGGCCCCGAAACAGCGCGCATTCTCTCCTGATGACCCCATACACTTGCTGGTTTCTGGTATGCGGAGTTCTCAACTTGTAGCACTTGCATGTGCGAGTTGTTTGCAAGACATTTTTTACATAGATTTCCTTAAGCACTATATTCCATAAACTGTAACTCAGCAAAAATGGGATAGAAAAATTCTAGGAAAATACAGAATGTTTGAAGACCAAAGAAACAATAAATATATTTACACAGTAATTTGTATTGATACAATATTTTCTAAATCAGCTTTTAATTACTGGAATAATTCCAGAAAAAATGTAATTACACAAATTTTCCTCAAAGGAATAAACATTTTTCACAACCTGATGCTGTTTTGAAAAAAAAAAATGTAAAACAACTTTGTTGGAAATTCATTAAAATAAGATTTCACTATCCATAAATGTTCATTAATTGTAGTTCCCAGTGGGATGTTAAGACTTAACATTTTCCATTGCTATATGGATGTTAGGTGTTGTTGATGGTGATGATGATAATGATGATACTCCTGTATTTATGTTATGTTTAGTGATAGTTGCAGTTTTCTTTCTTTTTAATTTGATAACACAAGGTCAATAGATCTATGTCACTGAACATGAAATACATATATAGAGATTTATAACAGTGATATTCAATATTTCTCCTTCAAACAAATACATAGCAAGCAATCAGCCAGTGACCAAACAAAACTGATGTTAACAACCACTTTCATTAACTTTACAGCCAACAAAATAAGGAAAATAAGAAAATTCATTATAAATTCATAGTACGATTAACAGAAATGATTATCGTTATGAAAAAAGAAAAAAATTCAGAATATTTTTTTTTTCTGCTTCTACAACTTTGCCACTGGGCTGTAAATATTTCATTGCCAATTATATTCATTCAAGTTTTGTCTCTCTTATCTTGCACAGTATGTAAGATAGCTAGCTTCAACAGTATTAAAAGTTTCTTTTGAAATAATCAACAATCTGTTTGAGATTTACAGAATTTTCCAAAACAAAAACAAAAAAATTAAATAAATCAAATATGCCATCTGTCGTATGAAATATATTTATAGTCTTTTTTTTTTTGTGTACGTGTGACAAAGATTTAATTCTCCTCAATCTAACATCTAACACTGATTCATCATAGTATTGATTTAACTTTTAAAACAAGTAATATCCATGTGTCACACTCTAAACACACAGTATTTAAGGGGAAAATATACTCAACTAATGTACATTGATGTATAATGTGTGCCATTCACTAATGTTCAGTGTTTCTATTGTAATCTTTTAAAAACTACATCCTGAATAACTGTCTATACAACTCAGTTGGAGATAGTTTCATAATGATATTCTAGTAGGTGAAACTAATTTTGCAATTTATTCAATATCTGTTCAATTCTTTTTCTTTAATTAACTTGACAAAAGTTCTTACCACAACCCCAGGATACTTCTGTCATCATCATCACCATCATCATTATCATCATCTTCGTCATCATCATCATTATTTAATGTTTGTCTTCTAATGTCATATGAGCTGAATGGTTCCAAAGGATCTGACAAGCTGCAAGACTGCCTCAAGTTTCAATGTTAGCTTTTCTATGATTAAATGCCCTTCCTAATGCCAAGCACTTTACAGAGTGTATTAGATGTTTTTGTTTTTTTATTTTGGATGGTGGGCTGGGGGTGTTATTTTTTTGTGCCACTAATACTAGAGGGACTCCAAGTAACTTCCAAGACAAGAAAAAAAAACCCTTTGAGAAAAGAAGGAGTGGCTTTAGGCCAGGTACAGAGAAGCTAAAGTGTGATAAAGGGATAAGCACAAGTGTCTTACTATAGAGAAGATACATGGCAACCCCCCATTGTATATGGGTGGGTAGCTGGAAAAGAAGATAAAGGTAGTGGAGAGAAGATGACAGAGTGAACCATCAGCCTTTTAAAATTGGTAAAAACTGATTCCATAATACTTTTAGCTTATCAAAAATGTACAAAATGATTCTAAAATACTCTTCACCCTTTAGCATTCAGATTATTCTGTTAGATGTAATTTGTATTTAAATTTATTCATATTGTTTTGAATTAATCATGTATTATCCCATAACTTCAAGATTTTGATGATAGAGTAATTTATTTTTAGATTGACATTGTAGGATAGGTGTGAGGGGCCAGATATGGTCAGTTTAAACATAAAGCAGGAAGAATGTTTTGACTGGATTTATCTTTGAAAATTGCTCAAAATGATTGATTATACTCCTACCCTTTCAATATTATATATCATGATCCCATTGTATTCTAAACCATTCAAAGTTGTTGAACAAAACTGATGCTCCAAGCATTTTTAAAGTTGATAAAAAAACATAGTAATTTCATATAATCCTCATGTTCTTTCATCATCATTTTAATGTCCATTTTACCATGCTTGTATGGGTCAAATGGATTTTATTGAGGCAGATATTCTACAGCTGGGGTACTTTTCCTGTCACCAACCCTCACCTGTTTCTAAGCAAGGTAATATTTTCCCCATGGCTAGAGCTGTTCTTGAAGAATATTGGAAATGAATGACATTGCTTTTATGGCAGTGAAAATCATTTATAACTATCATGCAATGTCAAGGCAAGGAGACATAAATACACACACACACACACATACACACAGATATACAGGGTAGGCCAAAAGTCATGCACAAAATAAGTTTAATATACTCCAGAATTGTGAAAGACGTGATTGAATTTTTCTAAAATGAACAAAATAAAATAATGGTGAATACACATGTACATGATAAACAAAATGAATAATAATAACGTAATATAAATATAATGACAAATGCTTTGGTGCTTGGCTTTTGGCACACCCTATATATATATAAATATATATATATATATATATATATATATATATATATATATATATATATATATATATATATATATATATATTATAGTTATTTATTTATTTATATACATACACATGGGTTCATGGCTTAGTGGTTAGGGTGTTGCACTCATGATCTAGTGATTGTGATGTTGATGTACAATTGAAAGAGTTTAAAAAAAAAAACATTCATGATGCCTTTATCTTCCGATTGTGATGAGGGCGAGTCAAGGGATACCGCAACTCTTATTCCTCTTCTTATTCATCATGCTTAGCCGGGGTCAGTGATTTTTAGTGACTGTTGACAGGTATACATGAGAATCATAGAATATGGATTTAGCCATTACCAGATCAATCTCAGTGAATATTTTGTTGATCCTGGCAATCAAAGTATTCATACTCAGACTGTTGAAAGACTTTGGGGACGTGTGAAGGAAATTGCTCGGAGACCTGGGATGAGGTGTAAGTACCTCACGCAGTATGTGGTGAGGTATCTGTTCATTAAGTTTATTCTGAATCATGCTGAATGTTTCCATTGCTTTCTTATAGAGAGCAGCAAACAGTATCCAGGACCCTCTTTAAAATGTGGATATATATGAAACGGTAAGCTTGCTCTATTTCTTGTTACTTTTTTTTGTAATACATACATTTATTTTACCATAGAATGTTGGGTGAAGGCAAATCGCGTGCACACTGGTTAGAGCTAGAGTTAGGGTCAGTTTTAGGGTTAGGGTTAGTTTTAGGGTCAGAGTTAGTTTTAGGCTTAGTTTTGGGGTTAGAGTTAGGTGGTGTGCACATGTTTTACCTTTGTCCATCACCATCATAAAAATGTGAATATCTCTGAAACAGTTAGTTTGCCCTAATTTTTATTGCGTTTTTCGTAGCTGCCAAATCTTCCTCAAATCACTATTTTTCATCTTAGAAAAAAATGCCAAAGACACAGCGGATAATGTAGTTCTAGATACCTTTAAACAGATGGAATTGTCACAGCTCAATCGTCTTTGATCATAAGTCTGTTCAATCAGGATTGAGCTGTTAAACATGAAACGGTTGCTGATCACACACACACACAAGTATGTATATATCTATATATTTTTGTGTGAGAGAGAGAGAGAGTAGCAGTATTCTTTTGTTTTTAACCATATGTACCATTACAATGACTGTTCTATCAGATTCGATTAAAGACAATTTCGACTCAGGTGAAATTTGGACTAAAAAAGTCATAAATATCAACCACTATAAATACTGTTCTCCGTTCTCTTTCGTAGTCTACCTTTCAACTAATTTATAAAAGCCAGTCATGCTCAACTAGATATTGAGCTGATCAGCACTGAAGACTTTATTAATGTCCATCAACTGCCGTGAAGTGTAAATCACACAATAGGCACACTGTACAAAAATAACATAAAAGACAAGCTTGTTTAGAAAGAGTGAAAAGTAAATGTGAATTGAAACTAAAACTATTGAGATTGATGCATTCTTTCGGTTTGTGATCCTAAAGTGAAACTAATTTGATCAGCAATCTCCATAAATTTTAGTAGATTAAACATCAGTAAAACGAAACTATATGATGACATTTCTGTTTGTTGTACTACTTGAAAATTCAAATGCATTAGAATTGTAGAAGTGAGGGCCATTGTTGCTATATTTTCCAGGACATGTCTTGGATTCAGGTTCAAACATACACAACACTAAAGGCCCAAAGTGAGTGTTGGGAAAGACCATAGTGTATCATGGTGGCTGTTAGTGGTAGTGTCTTGGATTCTGGACTGTTCAGGCATGGCAACCTTATGAAATACCAGAAAAAAAGACATACCTACACAAGTGAATGTCCCCACATAACTTTCTGAAAAATGAATATTTTTGCAATGAAATTTTCTAAAAAAATACCTTTCTGATGGTGTAGATTACAATTATATCAGAATATATATATAAAAAAACCTGGGTGTGCACATACACATGCTGGCATATATTAGGACAGGAGTCTGGAATAGGTCGTCCACATAAGTTGGATTTTCTCATTTGATGAAGATTTTTCAAATTTTATTTTTCACAATACACTTCGAAATGACAAGAGGAAAGTTTATGAAAAATTACCCTTCTCCGGGCCCTCATGACAAATTTTTCAATTTTTCTTTTTTTTTTTTTTTTTGCACTATGCACTTTAAAACGATGGGAGAGGCCTTTTTTTTAAAACAAATTTTGAAATCCATGAAAATTCATCATTTTGGAAAATCCCAACCCTGCCTGCTGCAAAGCCACCCTCAAAGATTTTCTAAAATATTTTCTTTTTCATAAAAAGCTTCTCCCCATTACTATCATTTTGAAGTGCATGATGAAGAGAATGTGAGAAATTCCCCATCTAAAATCGGTGAAAATCTAACTAAGCTGGTCTAATATATTTATATTATAGTTTAGATGTGCCATCCTCAATTTCAATGAAGATTTGAAATTAATCTACATATATATAATCCTTTGTATCTCTGTCTGTTCCCAATGCATTCTCAAATGGTACAACCAAATCAAATAAAATTTTACATGGCAATACTATGAGACCCCAGGAGTGTCAACATGTAACTTTTGGGGATTAAAACAATGCAACATTGGCAATGGTTCCATATTATGTCTCGAAACTCAAAGAATAGGAGTGAAACCTTCAATTGAATAAGTTATACTTTCATTTTAGTAGTGTCTCACTTTCAATAGTATCACTATGCATATATATATATACATGTGTGTGTGTGTGTGTGTATATATGTATACATATATATGCGTATATATATGTACATATGTATATCTTTGTATATATATGTGGATATATTTATGTACACACATATATATGTATATATACATATGCATATATATGCACAGATATACATATATATATATATATATATATATATATATACATGCATTATATATATACATATACACACACGCACGCACACACGCACACACACACATATATATATATATATATACATATATACATATGTATATACACATATATGCATATATATTTATACACATGCATAAATATATATACATATGTATAGATATATACATATATATATATATATATATATATATATATAAATATATATATATATATATATATATATATATAAATATATATATATATATATATATATATATATATGTATATATCTATACATATGTATATATATTTATGCATGTGTATAAATATATATGCATATATGTGTATATACATATGTATATGTATATATATATATGTGTGTGTGTGTGTGTGTGTGTGTGTGTGTGTGTGTATGTGCGTGTGTGTATATGTATATATATAATGCGTGTATATATATATATATATATATATATGTATATCTGTGCATGTATATGTAAATATATGTGTATATATGTATAAATATAGATATGTGTATATATGTATAAATATATATGTGTGTGTATATATATATATATATGTGTGTGTGTGTGTGTATATATATATGTGTGTGTGTATATATGTATGTATATATATGTATATATATATATATATATACATATATAAAGATATACATATGTATACATTAATGGACATATATATACATATACATACATATGTATATATATATGCATGTGTGTATATATATGTGTATATATATGTGTGTGTATATATATATATATATATGTGTGTGTGTATAAATATATATATACACACACACACACACATACACTATAGCCTCAGGCTGACCAAAGCCTTGTGAGTGGATTTCATACACGAAAACTGAAAGAAGACTGTCATTTATGTGTGTGTATTTGTGTGTGTCTGTGTTTGTTCCCCCACCAATGCTTGACAACCAATGTTAATGTGCTTACATCCCTGTAATTTAGCAGTTCAGCAAAAGACACCAATAGAATAAGTACTAGGCTTACAAAGAACAAATCCTGTGGTCAATTACTTCAACTAAAGGTGAGGCTCCAGCATGGCCGCAGTTACATGATTGAAGCAAGTAAGACAATAAAAGACTATGTCATTTTAATCCTGAGAAATGCTGGGTATCTCTGCTAATCTTGAATAAAATACTCTGAGTATATATTGCAGCAACAGTTTTGATTAACACTCTATTTTACACGCGTGTCAGTCATCAAAATATACTTGAGACTGCTGAATTACACAGAAAGATCGTTTTCCTTAGAAGATATGTCTCGGATCAAACATTTCTCATGGCAAAATCTTTTAGTATACCTCCACATCTCATCTACATAATGCAAGTCTTCAGTGAACTTTATATCCTCACCACACTAAGACAAAGTCAAATGTATCGCAGATCTAAATTTTGCAAAAATGTCTTGCATATTTACTGTTAATTATTTTCTCTTTTCTATTAACATTCGAAACTTGAGTTGCTGAACTGCCTAAAATATGCAGAAGTTTCTTGTGTATTTACTGTTAATCCTTCTCTTTTCTATTAACATTTGAAACTTGAGTAGTTGATTGTCCTGCGTATCAGAAGTGATACACAGGACACATTTCCCTGGTGTTCAGGCTTCATATCTGATAAACATTACTAATTTTTTTTTTTTTTTAACCACCAGAGTGACTTGGGACTTATGAGAGGAAACTGACATTTTACTCAAAGCATATGAAACAATGGCTAACTAGAAGTCATGAAAATGCCCTTGACAAGCAAAGGGTTCAAAATAATTGCCATGTTTTGTTAATATTGGTTTCAAATTTTGGCACAAGGCCAGTAATTTAGGGGGTGGAGGTAAGTCAATTACATCAGCCTCAATGCTCAACTGGTACTTATTTTATCAACTCCAAAACGATGAAAGGCAAAGTTGACCTTGGATCAAATTTGAACTTGGATGATAAAGATGGGCAAAATGCCACTAAGCATTTTGCTCAGTGATTTAACAACTTATGCTTTGTTGATACCAATCAAGGAAAATATAGCAAGCTGGCAGAATCATTAGCATGCTGGTCAAAAGTGCTTAGCGGCATTTCGCCTGTCTTTAAGTTCTGAGTTCAAACGCCGCTAAGGCCGACTTTGCCTTTCATCCTTTCAAGATCGATAAAATAAGTACCAATTGAGCACTGGGATTGATGTAATCAATTTATCCCTTCTTCTGAAATTGCAGGGCCTTGTGTCAAAATTTGAAACCAATATTAACCAAGGAATGTAATTTGATGACAATCCGGCCAGTACTCTATAATCTCACCACTAGTTTTACTTTCATCCTTTGATATCTCCCTTTTACAGGAGTGGTTATATTGTCACTTCACCTCAAAGTCAAAATCCAGGAAAAAAATATATCACAGAAAAAAATCAAACCATTGGATGTGAGAATCACAAGACCATGGCAGAGTTTCTTTGTGGCGTTGGCTGCAATATTCGTCTTAATCTTCAACATGAAAAATACTGAATCTACATGTAATGCCACGATACTATGTAAGGTGTTTTCAGTCTGTGCATGTCATGTATTTTCAATAAATGATTGACTTAAAATGCTTTTGTCTCATTATCTTACTTAGCTTTAAAAATTGAATAAAAGGTTCTTTTTCCCTCTATACATAATGCTATCATAAATAACTTTTATAAAAGCCATATATTGTTAGTTGATAACTGATCTGAAGTATTTTTGTCTTATTGTTTATAGCATTTAAATAAAATGTGATCCCCCCCCCCCCAACCGGCACCTGGAAACCACCTACTTTTGAAGAGATAAATACTTTCACTTTCTGAAACTCTGGGAGTGAAGAAGCGCCAACATGACACTTCCATGGGGGAAAACTGAAAATTTTTAAGTCTCTGGAAAATATAATTTCTATAGGGTTTGTTGGGTTAATTCAAAATAAATTTCTATTTTTGGAGATAATTAAATTATATGCATACAGAAAGAAAATTGAAAAAAAAAAAAACTGAGTTCATAAAAAATAAAGACTCACATGCACTTTTAAAATTCAAATTCCTTTCAAGTTTCTTTTGTCATCAATATTTTGCTCATTAATACTGTTGTTCTTTTGCATTAGCCCTCATAAAATCCTTCTATCCGATTAAACATTACAGCACGAATATAAAATGAATAACTGCTCCTATCAGCATTATTATTATTATTATTATTATTATTATTATTATTATTATTATTTTAAGTTAGCTTTCATCTATTGTGAATTTTGAAGCAACATTTTCCCATCATTTCATTCACAAAATAAAGTTACACCCATCCAGCCCCAACCAAACATGTTTGTGTGTGTGTGTGTGTGTGTAATATTCTATTTCAGTGGAAAATGTTGTCAATCTTTGTGTAAAAGTGCAAATAGCTGTCGATAAGAATTAACTTTGATCTTGAATAATGTTGTTTTGATGTGGAAGAGTATATTATATTGCATATAGCCAAGTTTTGACAACTTTAACTGAGACCTACTAATAATATAATGTAGTGATATGAGAGGCATTGCATTGCAGAATTTAAACTGGTGCTAGAAACAGACTTTCTTCAATACACACACAGATACCTACATATACATATATACATACATATAATTATATATATATATATATATAAATATACATACACACACATATAAATATACAGACATACACATAAATAGACATAAAACATATATATATGTGTATGTATATATATATATATATATATATTAGGTCACTTTAAAAAGAACCCTTGATTCAATAACACTGTGTATAAACTCTGTATTTGGAATGACCAATTTCAAAGTCTGTTGGATTTTACTCATAGGGTATTGGAATCTTAATAATGGATTCACAAATGAAATGACCAATCTTAAAGACTATTCAAGTTTACTCACAGGGTATTGGAATCTTATATGTATACCATTCTGCCTAAACAATGGATTTACAAATACAATATCTCTGCATTCACTCTCTATTTCCTATCTTATCTAAATTAACTATTGCTTAACCATCCTCTCACGCCATCTCCAATGAAGGAATATAATAAATATCCTGGAAACAGCTGTAAGACCTTCTATTTATAAATGTTCTATAATTTACACAGCCTATATATATAGGTGAGCACAAGTGTGTACATATGCTGCTATATGGATATATAAATATAAAAAATGGAACTAAAATTCTATAGAGGACAATAAAACATTCAGACAGATAGACAATACAAAGGCGGACAGGAGAAACAACAATTAGAAGGACAGGGGAAAAAAAAGGATGGGTCATTCGTGGCCTTCTTTCTTTAGTCAAGTTACCAGATATCCTTACTGTTTCAGGCAGTTACACTTGAGACAGTTCGATCTGGTTATCCCCAAAAAAGTCTAAGCTAAGAGCATTAGATTTTTTGTAAGAAAGCTAGAAAATGTGTACGGGAACAAAGATGAAAAACGGAGAACATGGTACACAATTACAAATACAAACAACATGAATATAACAACAGGTGTCTTTCGACTGAAAACGAGTCAACGTGAGCTGGTGTGTATGAAGTGAAAGCCTAAAGGCAGGAACATAGGAGATGGACATAAGAGGTGTTGGCGGCCAGCAGTCAGGCCAAGAAAGAAAGATTATGGCTGGCCGGACACTGATCATGTGGAAGGAGAGAAGGGTAGGTGGCAGCAGGATTAAAGGATTAGGAAAAAATCAAAGAGACAAAGGGAAAGGTACAGGGGAGATAAACAAGGAGGAGAAGTAGGAGTTGAAGAAAGAAAGGGTCAAGAAATATGAGAGAGAAGGGGAGCAAGAAAAAGAAAAGGGGAAGAAAGTATGAGGGGGACTAAAAGATAGAGTAAAAGAGTCGTAAAAAATTTAGATACATACTTACTATAAGGTGAGAACAAGTGTGTACGTACACCGCTATATGTGTATATAAATACAAAAAAAATGGAACTAAAATGCAATAGAGGACAATAAAACATTTGAAGAGATAGACGATAAAAAGGCGGACGAGAGAAACAACAATTAGAAGGATGGGGTAAAAAAGGATGGGTCGTTTCTGGCTTTCTTTCTTCAGTCAATGTTTGCTGCAAAAAATTAAACAGTACATCAGCATCTTTTCGTCTCACCATAGGTGAGAAACATAGGATCACTCCAATTTCTAGTGTATAGAGCATGATTAATCAACTAAGTAAACACAGACTCCAAGAATGTACTGTTATGCAAATTAGATAAACTTGCTTAGCTGTATCTGAGTTTGCATATACTATTAATAGCTACTAATCTCTCTCTGTAGAGGCGCAATGGCCCAGTGGTTAGGGCAGCAGACTCGTGATTATAGGATCACGGTTTCGATTCCCAGACCGGGTCTTGTGAGAGTTTATTGAGCTAAAACACCTAAAGCTCCATGAGGCTCCGGCAGGGGATGGTGGCGATCCCTGCTGTACTCTTTCACCACAACCCTCTCTTACTTCCTGTTTCTGTTGTGCTTGTAATTCAAAGGGTCAGCCTTGTCACACTGTGTCATGCTGAATATCCCCGAGAACTATGTTAAGGGTACACATGTCTGTGGAGTGCTCAGCCACTTGCACGTTAATTTCACGAGCAGGCTGTTCTGTTGATCGGATCAACTGGAACCCTCAACGTCGTAAGCGACAGAGTGCCAACAACAAATCTCTCTCTGTATTGAGAAGACTGTTCGCTGATGAAGCTCCAAGAAAACTAGAAACTGGTCAGATCTATCCCACTTTCTTTTGCCATGGCAAGATTAAAAATTTTTGGTGTGTCCACTTAGTTTACTGCTCACAGTAACGATAAAATTGCATGCTTACTACAAAAGGAATACCTAAGACTATGAGTGTGTGAGAGAGAAAGAGAGATAGATAGATAGATGGATAGATAGATAGATAGAAAGAGAGAGAGAGAGTGATAGTTTAAAAGCAAAAGTACTTAAAATTGAAGTAGAATATAGATATTTCTTATAGTGTCGTGATTATTCTGCCAGTTTCGCAAATATTGCTGATGACGTAAAGGCAATATTCATGAAATTCTGTGTAGTAACAGAGAATAATACCAGCACTTCATATAGATATATAGGTATGAAGCTACATAGTCGTTTGACCTGCTAGAAACAGCAACCAAATCTCCCTCAAATTACACCATATTGTCTTAAAACAGAAAGGCATCATTGGATGATGTAGTCCAAGGTAAAACTATGTTTATAAAACAGGATGAATGGTCATGGCTGGCATGGCTGGAATACCTTTGATCATAAGTTTGCACAAAGCACAGCTGGCCTAAAGCCAAGCAACGATAGCATTAAAAGATGTATATCTGCTCTTGTTACAAATATTTCTTAAATGATTGCTTTATTAGTGAGATAGATTTTCTACAAATGTAACACCATGGTAGACAATTGACAGAATAATCAGAGCATTAAACAAAATGCATTACAATTCTAGTACATTGTGTTCCGAGTTCAAATCCCACCAAAGTCAACTTTGCCTTTCAACTTTCTGGGATATTAAAATAAAGTACTAATCTAGAGCAATGAAGACAGAGATTTTAGATGTTCTTACTTTGGCCAAGTTCACGATAACAGCTCTTTTACTTGTGTTATGATTTTTATGCAGATGATATTTTAGTTTCATCTTATGCAATTTATTCTGATCAATCAGAAATTTCAGTTCTGACTAATTGTCTGTGAGACATTTTTTTTTTTATTAGACTGACAAAAAAAAAAAAAATGGCCATTTTAGATTCCTCATTATCATGCGTGTTATTTTAACCAATCAGAAACTAGTATTCAGCTGAGCCATTTTTGGACTATATTGTAAAAAAATATTTTTCATTCGCTCTTGGCATCATCCGACACCAGAAATGTCTGTCTATGATTCTGATTTTCATTTACAACCAACCATATATATAAGCTGTTACTTTGCTATCACATTTTATTTTCTCTCTTCTTGCTAACTTTGGTCTAAATTCGTTTATCTCACTTTTCTTTTTATCTCTGGCCATTTATCTGCTTCCACACACTCTACAACACAAATTATTCCATTAACACAAAATATGAAAATATTAATGTATATTTTCCAAAGCATTTCTCCAAAATAAATTATCAAGTTGATTATCGATGTACATTTTCTCAAACACATTTAGTGTAAATTTCACCTCTTACTTTAGAAAACAATCAAGGCAAAGTTTGAATGTTTCAATCCTGTTGTATCTTAACTTGTATTCTTAAACTACATGCTGTGTGATTATTATTATTATTATTGCATTATTTTACCAACAAGATCCATCATGATCTAACTTTTAGTTGTCATTGAGGAAATAAAAGGAAAAATTATACACAAGCAATTTTTGTAATGTTCAAGAACATTCTTTTAATTTACTATATTAGTTTTACTTGACTATGCTCAATATATGTGGTTTATGTCAACAGAATTCTTTACTATTACTGTCAGCATTGTTGCTGTATTCCTACTTCACTCTAACAACATATGTGCAATCAAGCTGTTCTTCGGCTGAGTAGTGACTCAATGCTTCTGTAGAAATGTAAAAGGTTACATTAACAAAGGACCAGTTAAAATTATCATTTTTGTTTTCAAGTATCACTTGATGCAGCATTTATGAACAAAGTAAAAAACTTAAAAATAGATTTTTCTACCTCATATCCAATAAATCATTTGAAGGTCAGCCTTTATCTCTTGAATGAATTGTTTATGGAGAATAGCTGCTATGAAGGTTAAAGTGCTGAGCATCGTTGTGAGGTACCCCTAAACAAAATTTTGCTTATTTGAATGGTAAAGGGAGAGAGGTCTCTTAGAATTTCAGGTGTCCTTAGATTAGAAGACAAAGATATTCAAGTGAGATTAGAACAATTGATGTAATTTGAATCATCGTTGTTGAAAGGAAAATATTGGCAAGAAAAGAATCACAGATAGGATTGAGAAGAAACTTAATGGGGATAGGGCAGTGTTTAATTTACAGATAGATGCAACAGTGGGAAAGTAAAATAGGTTAAAGGGCTTATAATAATATTTGGTGGGGGCAGAAAACAATGAGTTTTATGAGAAGAAAAAGAGATTACAGAGGATGTTAATTAGCAAGCTTAGGTAAGTGTATCTACAGAGTCTAACACATGATTAGGTTTTCCTTGAATGAAACCTTGAATGTAAGAACATGTATCATTCTAGATATATAATCACTTCTAATAAAAGATGGATCTGTATTTAGTTAATAGTTAGCAACCAATTTCAATTATATATTTGTGAAAAGTGGCCTTATTTCTGTGATGTAGGTATGGCTATATGAATACAAAACAAGTGAAAAATAATATTGTTGAACACTCTAGTGGACAATGTTATGAATTAGAAGGAATATTGACCTTTGAGTCATTTGAGGGGGTTGATTAAGAAATGTCAATCAACTTGTATTGCAATAGTGTATCCAATATATCTCTAACATACAGAGACAAAGGTATGTGAATATTTGTGTATTCACTTCGAATGAGACTAGAAACAAAAAGAATGCCTCTTTGTTTCAGAGAATGAATATGGCACTGTACTGCACGTATTTGACTTTGTACATTCATCATCATCATTTAATGCCTATTTTCCATGCTGGCAAGGGTTGGATGGTTTGACCGGAGCTGGTAAGGCCAGGGGCCCCACCAGACACCATTGTCTGTTCTGGCATGGTTTCAATGGTTTGATGCCCTTCCTAATGCCAACCACTCCTCAGAGTGTACCGAGTGCTTTTTATGTGATGCCAGCACAAATGCTTTTTATGTGGCACCAGCACTGGTATCAGTTCTGCTGTGACGGATGGCTGACAACATCATCATCATCATTTAACATCTGTTGTCCATGCTGGCATGGGTTGGACAGTTTGACTAGGGCTGGCAACCTGAAATGTTGCACCAGACTCCAGGCTGATTTGGCATGGATTCTATGGGTGTCATTTACATGACACTGGTATCTGCCATGACTGTGATTTTACTTGGCTTGATGGGTCTTCTTCTCAAGCACAACATAATGCTAAAGGTCTCAGTCATTGCCTCCATGAGGCCCAATGCTCAAAAGCAACTCAGCCACTTTGCTTCCATGAGGCCCAAAGCTCAAAAGGTACTTTCTACATACTACTGGCACAGGTGCCAGTTACGTGACACCAGCATTGGCCACAACTATAATTTCATTTGGCTTGATGGGTCTTCTCAAACACAGCATATTGCCAAAGGTTTCAGTCATTAGTCATTGCCTCTGTGAGGCCCAAAGTTCAAAAATCATGCTTCACCACCTCATCCCACAGGTTCCCTCCACAGTTAGATATCAACTCTTCTTTACACAGTTGTCTTCATCCATCTGCATTATATGACCATACCAGCAGTCATCTCTCTTTCACACTATATCTGATGCTTCTAATGCCCAACTTTTCTCTCAAGATGCTTACACTCTGACAAACATGTACACTGATATTGCACCTCCAGCAAAGCATAATGGCTTTATTTCTTTCAAGCCTATGTATGTCCTCAGCCATCACAGCATATACTCAGCAGTGAAACATGGGTATGACTTCTTCGTGAACCACCTGATTTACAAAACGGATGACTAGACCTTAACCCACACCTCTAGATATTTTAAGCCTCTCAGCAGTGGTTCCTGATGGGCCAGGGGCTTTCACTGTCTTCATATCCTTAATTACTTTATCAAGATATTGTCGATTTGGGTAGCTGGTCCCTCATTTGGGTCAACATTTGGCAGACTCTCCTCCTCCTATTCATTCTCCAAATTCAGTAGTCTTTCTTAATGGCATTTCCAAGTCTCTTTCTTTGCAGAATCATTAAATGCAAGTGCACATCATCCATGTAGACACATTTCTCTCCTATTATAAAATATCAATTTTATACGGATTACAATTAGTTATATTTAAAGAAGGAATTGAGATTTATTTTGTTGAAATTTCATCTGTTTAACATCATCCCAAAGTAAATAAAAACTTTCTAAAATATGATGAGATATGGAAATATAGAAAACAAGATTTTACCATCATATCACAAATATGACACTTGCATTAAATTCAAATTGGAGACAAATCAGATTTAAAATAAATTAACGTTTAGTCAAATCATTTATAAGTTTAATATTCATCACCAATGGCAATGTAATAAAATAAAATAAACAAATATCATATATGTAATATGAATACATAATATTTAAATAATAATAATAATATTAATATTGTGTATTAAGTCATTAAAAGTTGGTTAATATACTCTTTTACTTGTTTCAGTCATTTGACTGCGGCCATGCTGGAGCACCGCCTTTAGTCGAGCAAATCGACCCCAGGACTTATTCTTTGTAAGCCTAGTACTTATTCTATCGGTCTCTTTTGCTGAATCGTTTTAGTTACGGGGACGTAAACACACCAGCATCAGTTGTCAAGCGAAGTTGGGGGGACAAACACAGACACACAAACATATACACACACATACATATATATTTATATATATATACGATATGCTTCTTTCAGTTTCTGTCTACCAAATCCACTCATAAGGCTGTGGTCGGCCCAAGGCTATAGTAGAAGACACTTGCCGAAGGTGCAGTGGGACTGAACCCAGAACCATGTGGTTGGTAAGCAAGCTACTTACCACACAGCCACTCCTGCGCCTATAAATTACGCATACAAATTACACAAAATACACACACACAGATAAATATACAAAGTCTACTGAAAAAGAAACTGAGCTTTTAAAATGGTATGCAAACAAGCTGGCACAGCATGCTTGTGACTGCAGCACGATAAATGGGTGCTTTTGATCTGTCTAATAATATTCGTATCAAAACTACATCAATCAGTCATTGATTTACATGTGTTGACTGAATATGTGCATAGGAGGACTTGTTTAACAATAAAAGCATTTGGAAAAATTAATAGTTTGTGTGAAATTGTATTTCAAGCTGAGAAAAATCTTTTACTGAGACTGTTCTAATGTTGCAACAACCCTATGGGAAGAACTCTTTGAGCCATATGCAATGTCACAAGTAGTACAAGCATTTTGAATCAAGAAAAATATCTACCAAAAGTGATTTTGAATTTGGACGACCTTCCACTATAAAAGACAACAATCACATAGTGTAAAATATATGCTGTGATCTGCATGGCAATGTGGTAAGACATTTGCTTCCCAACCACATGGTTCCAGGTTCAGTCCCACTGTGTGGTACCTTGGGATAAGTGTGTTTTACTATAGCCTGAAGCTGACCAAAGCCTTATGGCTGGATTTGGTAAACAGAAACTGTGGACAGAAGTGTGTGTGTGTGTGTGTGCATGCATGTGTGCATGTGTACGTGTGTCTGTTGTCACAACTGCTTGACAACCAGTGTTGGTGTGTTTACGTCCCCGTAACTTAGCAGTTTGGCAAAAGTGATCGATAGAATAAGAACCAGACTTAAAACAAAATGTACAGAGATAGATTCATTTGACTAAAACTTTTTCAAGGCGGTACTCCAGCATAGCCACAATTTAATGACTAAAACTAATAAAAGACAAATATCTGTGAAGTTTCCAGAGAAATAAGCATCTGTAAAAGTTTGTACTACATGATTTTCTAAAGTAAAACTGAAGATGCGAGTGAACTTCATAGATGGAAACAGTGTGGAAGCCCATCGTATGTGTATATGTGTGCATGTGTTTCTGTTTGTCTTTTCCACCACTTAATAACTGGCGTTGGTTTCTTTATGTCCCTGTGACTTAGCAGATCAGAAAAACTGGCCAATGAACCAGACTTAGAAACTAAAATATTTATTGGAGTCAATTTGCTTGACTGAACACTCCGAGGTAGTACCCCAGCATGGCCACAGTCGAATGAAGGAAACAAGTAACTGATAGAAGATGCATCATACAGCATGTTTTTAGGGTGGATTACTTTAAAACAGGAAATTTGTTTTCATAGAACTAGGAGTTGTCTGAGACAGATATCAAAAGAGTTCCCAACTAAGTGATATTCTAAATTTCAAATCATTTAACGTCTGTTTTCCATACTGGCATGGTTTGGATGATTTCACAGAAGCTGGTCAGCCGGAGAGCTGCCCAGCTTTCTAATGTCTGTTTTGGCAAAGTTTCTACAGTTGGATGCCCTTCTTAATACCAACCACTTTACAGAGTATGCTGGGTGCTTTTTACATGGCATCGGCACGTGAAAAGGGTTCAGAACTAAGTGATATTTTAAATTTCAAATTATCATCATTTAACGTCCATTTTCCATGCTAGCATGGGTCAGATAGTTTGACAGGAGCTGACCAGCTGGAGAGCTGCCCAACTCCATTTGTCTGTTTTGGCATGGTTTCTATGACAGGATGCCCTTCCTAATGCCAACCATTATACAGAGTGTGTTGGGTGCTTTTTACATGGCACTGGCACAGGTGCTTCTTATGTGGCACCTGGAATTTATATACACTGCTATAAGTATTTAATAGGGACAACAATTTAATTTTTTTGTAGGAAGGGGCTATAGCTGATTCAATCTGCCAGGAATATTACTGGTACTTATGTCATTGATCCTGACCAGAGAAATTGTAAAGTCAACCCTACTGAGATTTGAACCTGAAATAGTGTTCAGTATTCTATTGTTTCTACAAATAGTATGTGTATGTATATATACGTGGCTCTGTCTACTGATCTACAAAACACCAAATGGTCAGCTCTTTTTGTTTGTTTGTTTGTTTTTATGGCACAGATGTCTAGAATCACATGGCCATTCTTGTCTGAAGCATCAAAATATCGCATTTACCTTCTTGCTTTCTCCTTCCTTCCTAACCAAACAACCTGAAGAAATGCAACATTTTAAAATTATGGCTATTAATAAACACCAACTCCTTACTTTTCTATCTCTCTCTCCTTCTCCTCCCTCTCTCTCTCTCTCTCTCTCTCTCTCTCTCTCTCTCTCTCTCTCTCACTTGCCTTCTCTCTGAGTTTCAACAATGGATTTCTTTTCAATGATATAAAGAAATGCTTAACATGTTAAAAAATACTTAAGTAGGAGTAATCTTAAATCTGGCAATAGTTCTCACCATTTTCAATGAGTTCCAAGAGACTGGACATTATTGATATTTGTATGCCATTTTTATGTTTTACACTTCACTATTTTTTAATTTTGCTTTTTTAATTTTTTCCTTTCTTTGACCAGTTTTCATTTGTTTCTTTTTTTTTTGGTTCTAATTGTTGTCAATACCATTTTGGCCATTGGCAATAAACTTTTTGTCTTATTTTATTTTTAGTTTACCTATTATTACTGTGATGGCTAGAACTGTTATCAGCAAGTATTGACAACATTACTGTCATCATCATCATCATCAATGTCTCCAATCATCACATTCGTCATCATTATCCTGTCATCATCACCATCATCATCATCATCAGTTAAGCCAAGGCTAAAATTGTTTCCATCGCCACAGCCTCACTCAATCACACAGCTGTAGGAAACATTTCTTTCTAATTTCGACATAAGACCAGCAATTTTGAAGGGAGGAAGAAGCTGATTTATTCGACCTGAGTCTCAACTGGTACTTATTTTATCAAAACCTGAAAGGATGAAAGGCAATGTTGATTTCAGTGGCATTTGAACTCAGAACATAAAGAGCTGGAAGAAATACTGCTAAACATTTCATCCACCACAGTAATAATTCTGTCAACTTGTGGCCCTTCAGATATAAGAAACAATGAGAGCCAACTGCCTTAATCCTTTATCATTTAAATTGGCCACATCCAGCCCAAATATTCAACCTGCATTATGTTCAAAACTGATCAGACCTGGCCTCTCGCATCTCCCCTGCAAAGTCATTCTAAAACTAAACAATCAAATCATCGAAATCTTGAAGCTATGAGATAATGCATGATTAATTCAAAACAACATGAATGAATAAGCTTTACATTTGATGAAGTAATCTGAATGTGAGAAGGTTCAGGCAGATCAAATGCTAGTCATTCTTTTATGTGCAAAGTTCAGGTAAAAATCACAGCCTATAGAACTTACAAGCTTGACAGCTCTTAACCAATTCAATTCCTCCAATATCCTCATCCAAACCATAACGGATGACTCCACATTCATCACATGATCTGTAAGACCTCTACAGTCTGAAACTGCATCTGATTATTTTAGTCCTTTGCCAATCTCCACCAATTTTTCAGAATCTTCCTTTCCTCTCCTTCTCAACTATGATGGTTCTACAACCCTTACTGAGAGAATTAACCTTGCCTGGATTTGAAGTGACAAAATCAAAGAATTATTGCAAGACATTACCCCTTTCACTGACACCCTAATGATTTTGCCATCTTGGAATAACCTCTTTAAAATACATCTATACTCTGGAAGAATGTATAATAACATTATTACAAAATAAAGCAATATAACAGTATAGATGTATTCTAAATGGATTATTCCAAGATGGCAAAATCATTAGAGTGTCAGGGGGTGGGGAGGTAGTGTCTTGTAGTATTTCTTTATTTTGTAGCTTCAAGTGTGGGCAAGGCCAACTTCGCCTGCCATTCTTTTGGAATTGATAAAATAAAGAACCAATCAAATACAAGAAGGTTCTGTTATAAACAAGCTGTATTCCCTTAAAAGTGGTGGCTTTGTGCCAAAATTAGAAATGATTGTAATCAGCTAATACTGATTTTCCTTTTTAATGAAGTCATTTGGTTTATTGGCTGCAGGGTTTCACCTGGATAATCAAGCCAGGGTCACTTAAATGATAGATACTACTGATTATCTGCAATCTGTCTGTCACAACAAGCAACCATTCTCTGGTGTGTGTCTGTGAGGTGAGGGTTATTGTTAGATGTTTAACGGTTACGGAAGTAGGTGTGAACAACTGGTGTTAATGAAAAAGTAAATAGAGCGGAGCAAATGGTGGCATGATGTGATTTGGTGTGTGTGGTATGGTGTGGTTTGACATGACAAAGAATGCAATGGAACAGGTAAAGAGGGGAGTAAAGAACTGCTGAATATTGTTAACTCCAGGCCAGCCCTAATGGAGCAAATTTATGATCAAAAGCATTCCAGCTGTGACCCTTTTGTCTTCTCAGGCATACCTAGGACTACACCACATTACTTTTTTTTCTTTTTTGAAAAAACTTGGGATGTGGCTTTAAAAGAGGTTTGGCAGCTATCACTACCAGGTTGAAACAACTGTGTAGGGACCCCATTGTTGTAAGAATTAAAAGGCATGATTAAAAGTGGTGGGAAATAGAAAGAAGAGAAAGAGAGTAGAAATTCATCTGAATGGAGTAGTGGAGTGAATAAGTGAATTTAAAAGAAGGGTGAGTCAAGAAATGACAGAGGGAAACTTAACAGGTAGGAAAGAAAATATGAAAGACAACATCTCAGGTTGAGAAATATAGTTAGAGCAGTGATACATAACTCAGTCCAGATGGCCACACTACTGATTCATGTCAGAGTTTTGGTGCTTCATGGAGAATTATCCTGCTCTGTTGTTACACAATCAAAAGTCAATTTTATATTTAGTGGTGTGTGACATTCTCCTCATGAATTCTTTGGACCAACTTCTAAAAATAAGCTGTGTATTATTAAGTTGGATGAAGTTAGTAAAAGGCTGGAAAAGAAGACTATGGCTATAAGTATTCAAACAAATACTTGACTGTATGATTTTGAAGTCAAATATCTGTGATGTTAACTGAGTGAAGTCAATGGTAACCCTTTTGATATCAACCTGCCCAAAACTACCCATGATTCCATAGTATAAACATTTTGTTTTAAATTTATCTAAATTAGAACCTTCCAACGACATTTCATTTTAATCTATGTTTCATACATCAGCATAATAAGGCCAGCAGCTTCAGGGAGTGGGTAAGTCGATTACATCAATCCCAGTGCTCAACTGGTACTTATTTTATCCCAAAAGGAAGAAAGGCTAAGTCGACCTCAGTAGAGTTTGAACTCAGAACAGAAAGACGGACAAAATACCACTAACCATTTTGCCCAGTGTGCTAACAATTCTATCAGCTCACCTTAATAACCCTTTCTACTTTAAGCACAAGACCTGAAATTTGGGGGAGGTGACAGTCGATCACATCAGCCCAAGAACTCAACTGGTACTTATTTTATCAACCCTGAAAGGATGAAAGCAAAGTTGATCTCAGCAGAATTTTTAAACTCAGAACATAGTGAAGGGCGAAATGCCACTAAGCATTTTGTCCAGCGTGCTAACGATTTTGCTAGCTTACTACTTTACATCATCACCTTAATAATGACAGTTATTTTATGAAATTCTTTATTTTCAAAAATTAATTGAGTTAAATAACATAAATATATAATGGCCAAATATTTTTTAGTACAGAGGTTTAACAATGTCAAAAAGCTTCATCGATATATGGACCAAATGAAGTATAAACTGTACTTAACAACTATATATTTAAATACTGCAACACACTTGTCGTTATTACAAGGTAAATTTACAAAAAGTATAAAGCTTTTACAAACCTTAAATCTAGAACATATGTTTTTTTCTCTATTTTATCTTTTTACTTGTGTCAGTCATTAGACTACAGCCATGCTGGGGCACTGCCTCAAAGAACTTTAGTCAAAGGAATCAACCCCAGTGCTTGCTGTCAAGTGGTAGCTGGAGGACAAACACAGACACAAAGACACACACACATATATATATACAAACACACATGAGAGACATCTTTCAGTTTCTGTTTACCAAATCCACTTACAAGGCTACAACAGAAAACACTTGCCTAAGGTGCCATGCAATAGGACTGAACTCAGGACCATGTGGATGGAAAACAAGCTTCTTTCCACATAGCCACACACCTGAACCATATTCATCATCATCATTTAACATCCACCTTCCATACAGGCATGGGTTGAGCAGTTTGACGGAAGCCAGCCAGGTAGAAGACTAACCCAGGCTACTGTCTATTTTGGCTTGGTTTTTATGGCTGGATGCCCTTCCAAATGCCAACCACTTTACAGTGTGAACTGGATGCTTTTTACATGACACCAACACCAGTGGGGTTACCAAGTAACTTGCAAAACAAGGAATTTTGAGAGAGGAAGGGCCATTGGAGGTGGAATTGGAGGGAGAAATGAAGGGGGCATTGTGTATATATATATATATATATATATATATATATATATATATATATATATATATATATATATATATTAATAATGGCATTTTTATATAACCTTAAAGCTTATGGCGATCACCATGCAATGACTAAAGAAAATAGTCTAATAGAGAGGCAGAAAAAAGGTTTTCTTATCCGTGTGGAAGTTGAACCCACATCGCCATAAAAGTGGCACCATATAAAAAAACATTTGCACCAAAAGTATATAGAAAGTTTGTTTACATATAAAAAAACAAGCACAAATTATTATAGTTCTTAAATTTAACAGGAAAAGGGAGGCTGATTCACTGGTGTAAAGGTAACACAGTTGCATTAACAAAGGTATGTGGGTTCGACTCCCATGCAGAAAGCCTTCTTTTTTCTGTCGGGGGGCTTATATGCCCCTTTATTAGACTATTTTCTTTAGTTATTGCACGGTGATCAGCATAAGCTGTAAGCTTATATAAGAATACCATTATTATTATTTACAGAATTGTAAAAACTGGCATATAAAAAACATTCACACCAAAAGTGTATATATATATACACACACACATACATATATATATATATGTTGGTCAAGAGGCTGTGTGTTTCTGGCCAACAGGTTTGATGAGTTGTCTACATTGCCTGGTACAATTTTAGATGCAAAACCAACGCCAACTTTCTGACTGATTGTATGCCATAACCAGGAATATACTAGTTAACAATAAAAAAGTATAAATTTATATACGTAGGAAATATAGTAATAGAAGGTTGAAAATGCATTAAATTTCATATATATATATATATATATATATATATATTGTTTAAATAAAACAAGTTTAACTTTTTAACATAAGGGTATTATTCTCTGTTTTTATATATAAGAGAATAGAAAAAAAATACATTTACACATAAATGTTTTCATATTATAATCTTACTGAAACTATATTGGTGTATGTATTCACAAGATAATTTTGACATGCATAATACAAATAAAGGGGAGAGAAGGGAAAAAGAAAAAAGGATCACATGTTACTTTGTGCCTTTCATTATCTGAAAGATTCAAAGTAACATGTGAGAAAAAGGTTTCAGTGTATACATTATTTGTATATGTGATGCAGCTAAAAGAGTTTTTGCAGTAGAAGAAAAATCACACACACACACACACACACACACACACACACACACAATGTGTAAATGCAGACACAAAGAACATATGGAAAAAGTTCCAAAGTGGGTAAGTTGATTACTCATCTCTGGTTTTCTTTTCCATATGTCATTCATTCATTCATAGATTTTAGATTTTAACTGAATGGAATAAACAGCAGTCACTGATTACACTCTTTCTCATTGATATACATCTATTGTGTCAATGGCCCTACCGTAGTTTAAATATAGAAATTAATTTACACTCGTGGTTCATATTTCATATTATGAATCATAATTCATAACAATAACTTCAGTGAGCCGAGTCGATAAAGCCCAACGATTATCCAATCATATAAATGGAAAGCAGCTTGACAGGATCAAGACTGCTTTGGTTTTAACACCATCAATTACATGTTATTTACCACACGCTTAGACAGTATGCTATATCATCATCATCATCATTGTCATCATTTAACGTCTGTTTTCCATGCTGGCGTGGGTTGGACAGTTTGACAGGAACCAGCCAGTTGAAGTCTGCTCGGGCTCCATGTCTGTTTTGTAATGGTTTCTATGGCCGGATGCCCTTCCTAACAGCAACCAATTTTTACAGAGTGTACTGTGTGCTTTTACACAGCTCTGGCACGGGTACTTTTATGTGGCACCAGCACCCATGAGCCCACAAGATTAGGAATGCTCAACTGAGGAGGGATGCAGGGGACATATATATATATATATATATCTATATATATATATATAATGTACTGACCCATGATAGAAAATTCAATGATAGACAGACAGACAGACAGACAGACAGACAGACAGACAGACAGACAGACAGACAGACAGACAGACAGACAGACAGACAGACAGACAGACAGACAGACAGACAGACAGATAGATAGAGACAGATGGACAGACATACATATATACAAACATTTGCATACATATATGTATGTATGTATGTATATAGTGAGTCATCTCATAAATAATGCAGTTTTTTATACTTCTTTAATTTTTTAAAATTAAGATAAACAAAGTTCTTTTTTAATCTAAAATATACTCTCCTTCATTTTCTACAATGCTCTTCCATCTATCTGGTAAACTTGCAAGGCTCCTCTTTCAAAATTCACTTGTCCATGACACAAAATACTCCTCTAGTACTGTTCTGACCTCGTCTACAGAATTCATATTTTTTCCATCCTAATGCTTTTGAAGACTGTGGAATAAATGAAAATCAGATGGGGCAATGTCCGGCAATTACGGTGGGTGAGGCATCATTTCCCATTCAAACTGCTCCAGCTTTTGGAATGTCATCCTCACTATATGTAGCTGAGCATTATCATGGTGGAAGAATACTTTTCATCTTGAAACCAACGATGGTTGTTTTCCTTCTAGTGCTGGTGTTAATGAATGGCTGAATGACCAAATCCAAGCTTCTCTGCTAGTTCCTCAACAGTTATGATGGGATTTTGTACCACTAGGGTTTGCAGGACATCCTTGTTGAGCTCTGCAAATCTTCCAGGACAAGGCTCATCTTCTAGGCTGTAGTTTCCAGCTTGGAATTTCTGGAATCACCATTGACACTGGCTTATGCTTATTGTCTGATCCTCATATACTGCATTAATAATCCTTGTACTTTCTGTTGCCTTGTTGCCTTTATTGAATTCATGAAGCAAAATATGCTGAATATGCACCTTTGTCACTTCCATTATAGCTTTGAAAAAATAACTGCTAAATTCGAATTACACTCTTCAAAACTTGCATTAAGAATAAGGACAAGGTGAAATTACTACCTGCTTTTATAGCAAGTTGATGCAGGTAGTTTATACTGTCCCCCTCCATCTTTTAATTCATGCAATTGAAAAAACCGCATTATTCATGGGATGATCCACTATATATATATATATATATATATATATATATACCAGAGTAAGCACATAAATGTGCAACAAGGTGGAAAAATGAGTACTCAAATACCAGAGGTAGAGTAATATGCTTTATTTAAAAGTAGCAGAAATATAACAAAAATATAACAAAACTGTCCGATGAACGGGAACGTGAAACTCCGAGTAACAGTTTTTTGTTATATTTCTGCTGCTTTTAAATAAAGTATATATATATATATACACACACACACATATATTTACACACATGAGTGCCTGTGTAAATGTGTATCAGTGAATTATCTAATACACACATACATATCAAGAAAAAGTTTTCAACATTCAGTGAATTTGATGATATTTAATGATATTGTAATATTTTCCTGAATATTACCTGGAGGTGCAACTTAGTCATCTATAATCTTTTATAAATAATCTTTTTATCAATAATCTTTTAGAATGTAATCTAGTCCCATACTTTTGTCTGGTGACAGCTTCTACCAATTAAGTAATTACATATTATCCAATAAAAATCTTTATGCGAAGGTCTTCTGCATAAGATTCAGAACGCTCTTCCATGTCTTACAGACTGAAGAAAACTGGATGGTGTCCTTTGTCTTTTATATTTCATATCTTACTTGTTTCAGCCATTGAACTGTGGCCATGTTGGGGCACTGCCTTGAAGGGTTTAGTTAAACGAATGAACCCCAGTACTTATTCTATCGGTCTCTTTTGCTGAGTTTCTAGGTTACAAGGACATGAACAAACCAATACTAGTTTTATCAAGTAATGGGGCAGAGAAGACCAACACAAACAAAACACACACACACATTCACACACACACACACACATATATATATATATATATATATATATATATATACACACATATATACACACATACATACAACAGACATCCACACAGTTTTCTTCTACCAAATCCACTCATAAAGCATTGGTCAGCCTGGGGCTATAGTAGAAGGCACACACCCAAGTGCCAAGCTGTAAGACAGATTCCAGAATCATGTGGTTAGGATGTGACCTTCTTAACCACACAAACATGCTTGTACCTAGATCAAAGGCATCTCCGCTGAGATCCTCTCATCATTTTGTATATCAAGGACATCTTTCTTTTTTAAGTGTAAAGTTGTAATTTTCAAGGGAGATTTGGCAACAATTTCTTGTAAGTCAAACAAACTTGTTCGCTTAATTTGGTGTGGAAATTAGGTGTAGCTGTGTGGTAAAAAGTTTGCTTCCCAACCACATGGTTCTGGGTTCAGTCCCACTGCATGGCACCTTTAGTCTATTGAATTTTGATACTGGAAAATCTTACAACTTTCTATGTCAATAAACCAGTATTGTTCCTGAAGGTTGTCTTCAATGGACTGCTCGAAACTATCTTTCTACACCTTGATACTTGAATCTTATCTTATATATATATATATATATATATATATGAGCACCCACTACACTCTCTGAGTGGTTGGTGTTAGGAAGGGCATCCAGCTGTAGAAACTCTGCCAGATCAGATTGGAGCCTGGTGCAGCCTTCTGGCTTTCCAGTCCTCAGTCAAATCGTCCAACCCATGCTAGCATGGAAAGCGGACGTTAAACAATGATGATGATGATGATGATGATGATGATGGGGTGAGAGACACCAAAATCTTTTAAGTGCTTAGGGCCTCTATGGGTCTTAATCTGGCCCTGAATATGATAAACCTCATAAAACAAGGTCATTGAAAGTTGTTGTCTTTGAGACAGACATGGTGTGGTGTTGGTGTTGGGTTGCAAACTACCAACCATGTGATTGGAAAAACAAAAATACCACCATATCTACTTCCTCTAAGATTCGATCTCTTCTGTCAATAGTAATACAGACAATATTTTTAAGCAGCCAATCAAATTAGTAATTTCTGTTTGGAAATGGTTTGGAAATCTAAAGCTTAAATTATTGACTGAATGAGATATTTTCTGCCGAAACATTAAATACAACACAAAAGTCAGTCTTGACTGACAACATTATATCGATGTCTTTAACACTACAATGAACAGCAAATAGCACCAATTCACTTAATCAATGACACTTTCTTGAATTTTTCAACCAATCTCAGACTTTTATTTTCTCCATAACCTGCTCTCTCTATTACAAAGGTTGTTGCATTTAAGTCAATAAAATCTCTTGAGATTATGAGAACTGAATACAAGTTTATTTCCTCTTCTGTGTAAAATCTGCATATTACTAGACCAAATGTCCATGTATAATAAGACATGGGACAATTACTTAGAGGGGAAACAGATGACAGGTAATGGACAAGTGAAAGGTTGAGACATTCAAATCACAGTATTGGCACTGTGCTGTTGTATGTGGTTAAGACATTAATTCCCAAGATGATTCAGTCTATTTAGATGTAATGGTTAGCTCCAGGTCACCTCTGATCAAACAGATCTATAATCAAAGATATCCCATCCATAAGCATCCCATTTTCTTATACATTCAGAACTACATTGTCTAATGTATCTTCTTTTTTAAAATGTTAAGGTATAAATTGAGGGAGGTTTGGCTGCTGTTTCTGTCAGGTCAGGTGAACATATAGAGACTGTCTCCTTTGTACAGTATTAATTTGCAGTGTTATGTTCAATTCTGTGGAGGCGCAATGGCCCAGTAGTGAGGGCAGCGGACTCGCGGTCATAGGATCGCGGTTTCGATTCCCAGACAGGGCGTTGTGAGTGTTTATTGAGCGAAAACACCTAAAGCTCCACGAGGCTCCACCACAACTTTCTCTCACTCTTACTTCCTGTTTCTGTTGTGCCTGTAATTCAAAGGGTCAGCCTTGTCACACTGTGTCACGCTGAATATCCCCGAGAACTACGTTAAGGGTACATGTGTCTGTGGAGTGCTCAGCCACTTGCACATTAATTTCACGAGCAGGCTGTTCCGTTGATCGGATCAACTGGAACCCTCAACGTCGTAAGCAACGGAGTGCCAACAAATGTTCAATTCTACTTGTAATGATAGAGAAGGTAGTCAACCTCAACTCAGAGTTTTCAAATTATCTTGGCTCATCTTACCATTGAATCAACACTCTAGTTCTATTTACAGGCTGCAATGTAATTGTGTGTGTGTGTGTGTGTGTGTGTGTGTGTAGTCAAATTCAGGATACAATGTAATAGTTGGTGCATGTGTGTTTGTGTGTGTACATGTGTGTATAATAGTCTATTCCATGTTATAGGCTCTGGCATGGCTCTGTGGTAATAAACTTGCTTTCCAGCCAGATGGTTCTGGGTTCAGTCCCACTGCATGGCACCTTGAGCAAGTGTCTTCTACTATAGCCTCAAGGCAACCAAAGACTTGTGAGTGGAATTGGTAGACTGAAACTGAAAGAAACCTGTCGTGCATGTATGTGTGCATGTATAATGTGTATATATGTGTGTGTGTGTGTGTGTGTGTGTGTGTGTGTGTGCAGTGGCAGACTTGCCCAATGGCAGGTTGTCAGTTTGTCCAATGGCAAGTGGGACCCTTAGACATTACAGTCCATATATGGGCTGAGGGACATGCTAGTATGTAAGGGGCCCATGAAAAAAACTTTGCTTTCAAAGAAAATATTTGAAATCTTAGTGAAAGAATAAGAATTTTAAAAAACAAATAAAACAATTAATCAAAGCAGTTGGTCAAAGAATTCCTTTGGGAATTATTAGAAACCAAAATATATGATGCAGCAGACAGATAGTCAGTGGTGATAAAGTGTAACTAAATTTATATACATATTAATGCATATATACACATATATATATATATATATATATATATATATATATACATACACATGCATCTTTGTGTATATATATATATATATATGTACGTATGTATATATATATATATATATATATATATATAGATAGATAGATAGATAGATTTTGTATATGTGGAATAGTATCATAACACATCCTTTTGATATATATATATATATATGTATATATATAAGCACACAAACATCCTAGCTGGCATTGGGTTGAGCCTAACAGTTATTAGCCTCCACACAACAAGCAATAAAACCAGAAGCAGATTATAATTGACATATGTATGCGTGAGAGAGTGTGTATGTGTGTATTACATCTCCCAATAGCTAAAAACATTAGTGGTGGAGTAGAATTATTGCGTATCTCTTCAAATGTTTTTCATTAAATTGAACCTTTTCCCTTCTTTCTTTGGTCTCTATTTTTCCTCATTTTGTATTATTCTAATTCATCAAACATTTGAAATTACTATAGGGGGTGGGGCAAAATAAGTAATTCTGATTTCTTATTTTCTTCTTGCCTGTTTGAAATTATTACACTGCAAATATTGCATCATTTATTTTGTTGCATCATCTTTGGGAGTAAAAATTGGTCAGTAAGGTTGTTGTTGAAGTTAAGAGAGTTGTTTCGAAACACAATCAGGTGACAGGTACAAGAAATTTTTCCTCAACTTCAACTCAATTGTAATTGAGATTGTTAATAAAATATCTGGATATTTTTTGGTGTTGAACAATTAATGTTCTTTTCTCTGTAAGATTCCATGTCAATTTTTTCCACCCTAATGTCTAATTTGATTAATTTTTCATTCTCAAAAAAATGATATCTAAATTGGGGCAAAATGAGTAATATCTAATTTCAATAATGGTAGTTTTGGAACAGAATATCAACATGGTGGATTTTCTGTTTTGGTGGTGGTTTTTCCAATTTCATTTTCACTACGCCTAAATTTTTTTTCTCATCTCCCTCCCTTCCCCTCCTTTTTTCAGTATTTTTCTCCCTATATAAGCACATTTTATGCTATTAAAAAAAAGTTTGAAAATTTCTGATTTTATCACACCTTGTTGTTTCTGTTTATGATTTCAAAATATTGGAGAAGCTGAGAAGATCAGTGCTGGAATTTATCCACAGTAATTTAAAAAAGATATCTAAAACAATTTATTTTAATAGCATACTTTTTTGTCAGTAAATATGTTTTCTTATATACACACACACACACACACACACAGCCTCGCTTGGCTGGGGGTGGGATTTAAATTTCTAATTTTTTTTTTTTGTTGCTTTGTACCATGCATGTTTCGCTTCCACATCATCATTGCATAAAATGTGTTTTGGCGAAGAAAGTGATTGAAAAACATCAATACATATGACAGTGACAAAGAAATGAGGAATGTAGTTGTGAGATATGCTTGAAACAACAGCCAAATCTCCCTTAAATCACACACCTTTTAGGTTGAAATATTTACAATTTGTTTTTTTTTTAACCAAAAAAGCTTCTCTCATGGTTTCTAAGTGCATAGTGCCAAAAAATTGGCCTAATATCAGCCAGGAGGATGAGAGTGAGGTGGAAAAAAGTAATAGATTTTTAAAACTTTTTTCATAAAAAGTCTCCTTCACTACATCATTTCGAAGGCCTTAGTGAAAAATAAAATTGGAAAAATCCCCATCAAAACAGAGAAAATTAAACTTATGTGGATGTCCGAAACTCCACCTCAATAACTTCTTCTCCTTAACTGCATAATGCATAAATATATTGATTTTCATTTTTTACCTACAAATTCAGACATTGAAAGTATATAGAGCAGAAATAATGCAGACACCAAAGGATTAAAATATTTGGTTTTAAGAATTATTGCTCATTGTCAAGCCATTTCATGAAGAAAAAAAATCTAAGGAGATAATGTTTCAAATTTTGGCTTTTATCTCCTGCATAAAAATGATAACTCAAAGTTATGAGGGTGAATAATACTATATATCTGGTTTTAAGTTATGTCAACCATTCAACCAACATGGTTAAACAGTAACTAAAATATTATTTTTTAAATATATAATCCTAGTATATTTATTCTAGTAATCCTAATAATGTATTAGTATTTATGTATGAAAATTTGTAAATGTTCATTTTTTCCAGTGTAAGGTATTTTTAATTAAGTTTTAAATTTTAATATCAGGAATATTACCTCTAACAGCATGGAAAAGTAAAAACAAATCTGGATCACTGAAACACAAAGAGCAACAAGAAGCAGAAAGGCAGGAGTCAGCCAAGTGGTGCAGTTCTATTGCAGATTTTATAATACCACAACCACCACATACACCAATTATTGACAGATTTGCACGATCATCTAGTGAACACAAATAAGCACTCTTAATATAGTGGACTGCATGTTTTGTACATTTGAACTATCTATTAATGTGTAATATGTGCAGTACTAGGTGCAGGAGTGACTGTGTGGTAAGTAGCTTGCTTACCAACCATATGGTTCCGGTTCAGTCTCATTGCGTGGCACCTTGGGCAAGTGTCTTCTACTATAGCCTCGAGCCGACCAAAGCCTTGTGAGTGGATTTGGTAGACGGAAACTGAAAGAAGCCCGTCGTATATATGTATATATATATATATGTGTGTTTGTGTGTCTGTGTTTGTCCCCCCAACATCGCTTGACAACCGATGCTGGTGTGTTTACGGCCCCGTAACTTAGCGGTTCGGCAAAAGAGATTGATAAAATAAGTACTGAGCTTCCAAAGAATAAGTCCTGGGGTCGATTTGCTCAACTAAAGGCGGTGCTCCAGCATGGCCACAGTCAAATGACTGAAATAAGTAAAAGAGTACAAGTAAACAATTTTAAAATATCTACCAATTATTTAAAATTCTAAAAACTTGGTACATGTATAATATACTGCTATTTTGAAAATGTTATAAGGGCTTTATAAAAAAAAAAGTAATGGCAAGAGCAAGGAAAAAAGAATAATAGAAGGAAAAATAATATTAAAACTAGAAGAAATCAAAATCATGTAAATTTATACTTTATTGCAGGAGCAATCAAAGTGGTGGCGATAGAATTCTTGGCATATGTACGTTTAATTAAAAACAAAATATGAACAAGCTGTTTGAAAGAAATCTCTTTTGCAAAGAGCAAACAAACAAACAAATGATGTATATATATGAAGATATGATATTGGCTACAATGCCATGATTTTCATAAGAAAACATAGCTATCTCTTTGACAGTAAAAAGTCTTCATTAAAAATAATGAAATTGATTTATAGATTTATTGGTCTTTATTTTCAAAATAACAGTATACTATATATTCACCAAAACATTTATTTAAAAGTTCATTATGAATTTACAATTGGTATAACTGTATACTGCCAGTAGTATGTACAGTACATGGACATTGTAATTAATGAAAAACATACAATTTTTTTTTCACCAAAATTTGAATTGCACCTTTTTGTTTCCACTTATGTATGTTTTGAAAATTTTATTTATTCATTATAAAAATTAAATGATAGCATTTTAGTTGCAGGTGGGCCCCCTGAGTCTCCTGGCAACTAAAATTTTTAGACCCAATCCACCACTGTGTGGGTCTTTGTGTCTGTGTTTGTCCCCCACCACTGCTTGACAATCAGACAATCAGTGTTGGTATGTTTTGTCCCTGTAACATAGCAGTTCAGCAAAAGCAATTGATATAATAAGTACTATACTTTAAAAAAAAAAGTACTGGAATTGATTCATTCAACTAAAAAATTCTTCAAGGTAGAGCCCCAGCATGGCTGTAGTCTAATGACTGAAACAGGTCAAAGATAAAAGATAGAATGCTGACAATCACAATCAGCAGATATCTTCTTCAGCTAATAGAGGTGCAACCATTAGTGTGTGATCTTGTGTCTGTGCTAAAAATATTTGCTAGGCGCAGGAGTGGCTGTGTGGTAAGTAGCTTGCTTACCAACCACATGGTTCTGGGTTCAGTCTCACTGCATGGCACCTTGGGCAAGTGTCTTCTACTAAAGCCTCGGGCTGACCAAAGCCTTGTGAGTGGATCTGGTAGATGGAAACTGAAAGAAGCCCATCGTGTATATATATATATATATATATATATATATATATATGCGTGTGTGTGTGTTTTTGTGTGTCTGTGTTTGTCCCCCCCAACATCGTGGCAACTGATGCTGGTGTGTTTACATCCCCGTAACTTAGCGGTTCGGCAAAAGAGATCAATAGAATAAGTACTAGGCTTACAAAGAATAAGTCCTGGGGTCGACTTGCTCGACTAAAGGCGGTACTCCAGCATGGCCGCAGTCAAATGACTGAAACAAGTAAAAGAGTACTATGAAACAAAAACCAATTTTTATGAGTAAAATAAGGTGGAATGAGATAGGGGTCAAACTTGAAAATCCCAGTTTACTAAATCTCTCATCCTTATCCACCCCTATCTCTTCTCTGGGCCATAACTTATCCCTCCACCCAATCTATCTCTTGGTTCATACTTTTTCCCCACCTGTTTATTCTCTGGTCTATACCTTATCTCCTGCTATCTCTCCTTTGATCTTTATCCCTCCTATCTCTCTTCCACATCCCAACTTACTTAATTTAATCTCAAACTTTCTATGAAATAGTAATAAAAATTTCTATGAATTAGTAATCTTGTTTTAATCAATCAAGAAGATTTAAAGCTTTGCCGCATTTGAAGGAGTAACCTGTGACATTCAAGCCTTTCTTAGAGGAAGTAAAAGAACAAGAGAAAACATTTTAGCAAACTTACAGCATGGAGCATCTATGAAACTATATTTGGTAAAACAACATTTAAATATGGTTGATACCGCATAAGATCCTTTTACAGGGCCTGAACTAAATAGGTTGTATCACATGGGTGCTGACTTCAACACCTGAACAAAATACAAAGTAACATAAGAGAGCCTATTACTGTGCCTGAATTAAATAGATCATACTACATGGGAACTTATTTCAGCTCTTGAACTATGAGCTTATTACAGGCCCTGAAATTAATAGAAAATATTACATGGAAGATTACTTTCGTAACTGAAAGAAGTAGTTTACTTGGGTAACCTCTCATAGTATTTGCTAATTTTGGCTAACAGTTACAACATTTTTTAAGTTTCTATATATAAAATATATATGTAAGTGTTGCTGTGTGGTAAGAAGCGAGCTTCCCAACCACATGGTTCCAGGTTCAGTCCCACTGCATAGCACCTTGAGCAAATGTCCTCAACTATAGCCTTGAGCTAACCAAAGCCTTGTCAGTGGACTTTTTAGGCAGAAACTGAAAGAAGCCCATCGTGTGTGTGTGTGTGTGTGTGTGTGTGTGTGTGTGTGTGTGTCTTTGTGTCAGTGTTTGCCCCCCACACCATCGCTTGACAACTTATGTTGGTGTGTTTACGTCCCCGTAACTTAGCAGTTTGGCAAAAGAGACCAATAGAATAAGTACTAGGCTTTAAAAAAAATAAGTCCTGAGGCAGATTTGTTTGACTAAAATCCCTTCAAGGTGGTGCTCCAGCATAGCTACAGTCAAATAACTGAAACAAATAAAAGAGTAAAAGAATATAACTGAAAAATTTATATTTACTGGTAAACTACACACACACAAGAACATAGTGAATATTTGATTGGTAACTATATGAGGTCTGATCAATAAGTATCTGGATTGTTGCCATAGTAACGAAGTTAATGCACACAGAGTAAAGCTACTTGGCACAGATTGACCTTGACCCCTGCTGTGCATGTGACTAACTTTTAATGTTCTAGCTCACTTCCACTGTTTACATCAGTGCTTGGAAGGAAAGTATGTAGCATGTGACCATCACTGTAAACAGCAGAAGTGAGCTAGAACATTAAAGCTTAATGCACATGCACAGCAGAGTTCAAGGTCGATCTGTGCCAATCAGCTTCACTCTGTGTGCTTTAGCTTTGTTACTATAGCAACAGTCTGGATACTTATTGACCAAACCACATACATAAGGATACAATGTATATTTAGTTGGTAACTACAAAAATATGGCATAGTATATATTTATCTGTTGATCTGGTGATTACATATAATGACTTTAAAAAGCTTTGAAAGGCACATCAATCAACTAAATAGACTCACTACGTAATTCATTGATTTCTGGACCTATGAAAGACTTAATGGACACAGAGAAGGAGTCCAAATTGGAACATACAGAGATGTAACCAAACATTGCAAGGCATACAATTTCTGACCCTTCGCTGCTTTTACATCTATGTAAATCTTCATCATCGTTTAACGTCCGCTTTCCATGCTAGCATGGGTTGGACGATTTGACTGAGGACTGGTGAACCAGATGGCTACAACAGGCTCCAATCTGATTTGGCAGAGTTTCTACAGCTGGATGCCCTTCCTAATGCCAACCACTCTGAGAGTGTAGTGGGTGCTTTTACATGCCACCAGCACGAAGGCCAGTCAGGCAGTACTGGCAACGGCCACGGTCATCTATATAAATCTTCATCTTAAATGTAGTAGCTTTAGTGAACTCATTTGATGACTTATTGTATTGCTACACACAACCTCAATGGTATGTCATAGTTAGACACTACCCAACAAATATTACATTGCTGTATACCATCTCCATAGTATAAGGGTAAAGACACCCCTTCAGTCATGAATGACCATGGAATTGCACCTAGAAAGTTAACCTCCAAGGCACAAGTCCAAGCAAGGTTGTTTATGGAAGACCAGCAGTTACCCATGCATACCAGCCTCTCTTCTCCATGGTACTAATGTTATCCAAGGGAAAGACAAAAGCCAATACAGCTTGGTACCAGTGATGTCACAACTTATTTCTACAAATGAGTGAACTGGAACAATGTGAAATAAAGTGTCTTGCTCAAGAACACAACACACAACCCAGTCTGGAAATCGAACTCACTACCTCATGACTGTGAGCTCAACACTCTAATCATTAAGCCATACCAGGTCAAATGTGTTACATTGTTAGACACCAGCTTGGTGATACTACAAACCTAGACCTCAGCCCAGTGGTACTACTTACCTAGACCCCAGCTTAGTAAAATTACATTGCAAGATACTAACTTAGTGACATACCATTGCTAAACACCAATTTAATGATACTATATTGCTAAACACCACCTCAATTGTACTACATTACAAGACACCAGCTCAGTAATATTACACTGCTTGACATAGCTCTGTGGCATTATATTGCTGGATACCATCTCAGTGGTATTACATTCCCACACACCATCTCTATAGCATTATATTACTAAGCACTAGCTCAGTGGTATTATATTTCAAGAGAGTAATACAGCAGCATTGCTTTGTTAGGTACCAGTTCAGAGGTATTACAATATTGGGTAGCAGCTCAATGCATTGCCAGAATGATGAGCCAAGATCTTATGAAAGGAATAATTCAAACAATTAAATATTGAAATAAATTGTGTCTTTGAGACATAAACTAACATTTACTTGAAATATAAAAGTATTGGAACTATTCCAACTAATACACTCCCATCCTAGACAATTATATAGACATATCATACACACACACAGACACATGTACACCCAGTGTAAACGCACATAAATACAACTGTAGTTCAAATTTTCTACAACTCAGTGTTGCACCTATCTGTGTTCTGTGAACTGTCTGAACCAACACTACCACAATCGTTTCCTCCTCCACCACCACCACCACCACCACCAACATCAGAGATATTTTCTCAATAATAAACACCAATGCTAACAATGACTAAAGTGGCTACAACAAGAGGGAGAGGAAAAGTTTCAATTTAACATCAGGTCAGAGAATAACAGTGTACCATAGTGTGCTGAACATTGTAATAAAGAAAACACAATAAACTGATTCCTAGTATAAGCACACAAAGCTATAGGTTTTTAAAGTATGATATAGTTGATTGCATCAGCCTCATCAGGATGCTGCATACATATGATACATCGGTGAGATAAAACTAACCTGTCTCATGACACTCTAAACTCTAACTTGTCTCATGACAGTCTAAACTCAGCTCATCTTCCCTGTTAGTGGTTGAACAATTTAATGATTTGCAAGTTTTGCTTCACAATGATAGGAAGAGCCAACATTGACGGATCAAAAAGTGATGTCACTGTGAACTTTAGTCCACCACAAGCCAATTATCCCTATCGTAACTTTTCTGACACCTCTTGGCAGATGGATTGCTCACCACTGTTCAGAAAGGATCATTGGGCTATGATTTTTAGTTCATATTTGTACTGATAATCAAGATCAAGTGAGATTTTTCTCTTTTGTGCAACACATGGTTTCTTTCCATGCTGAACTGACGTTGGGACACCTGCATTACAGTGTAACATTTTAGCATTTAAACAAGCCATATCTGGCCCAAAAATTCTACTTGTTTTATGTTCAAGCTGGCCAAATCCAGCCTCTTCTACCTACCCTACAATATCATTCTAAAAATAAATACATAAAAGCACCCATGTCAGTGCCACGTAAAAATCACCCAGCACACTCTGTAAAATGGTTAGCATTAGGAAGGGCATCCAGCAAGAGAAACTAAGCCAAATCAAACTGGAACTTGATGTAGCTTCCCTGCTTGCCAGCCCTGGTCAAACCATCCAACCCAAACCAGCATGGAAAACGGATGTTAGATGATGATCATCATCATCAATGTCGAAGTCTCAAAGCTACAAGATAATGCATGATTAATTCAAAGCAATGTGAATAAATAAGCATTATATTTGACAGAGTAATCTGAATGCTGAAGGGTTAACAGGCATACTGCTCTAGTCAAACTCCCCTGTCAACACAGTTCTCGACTGAGGGTTGAGCACAGATTGTGTCAGTGTCTACCAAGGTATTGGACATGCTCTATGAATGTGGACAAGGATGACAGGCAAAGTAGCCCTCAACAAGGTTTGAACTCAGAGCACAAAAGGGACATAATTCCTTCTGGAATTACCTCTGCATCCTGTTGATTTTCAAATAAACATCAACTGCCAAAACTGCTCCAGTCTGAGAGGGCATGCAATGGTCAGAAGCACTAACTAGTATATTTTAATTAATTAGATGTAGGTACAAATCAATATTATACACTAAGTTAAGGCAATGAACTGGCAGAATCATTAGCATGCCAGGAAAAATGTTTAGCAGAATTTCATCCATTTTTACATTCTGAGTTCAAATTCTGCTGGGGTCAACTTTGCCTTTCATTCTTTTGGGGTTGATAAATAAGAACCAGTCAAGCACTGGGATCAATCTTATTGACTTAGCCCCACCCTTAAAACTGCTGGCCTTGTGCCTAAATTTTAAACCAATATCAGACACTTTACCATTTATATGACTCACTCATATAAACGAGAGTATTAAAAAGAAAATACTGTTTCATTGTTACTCTTTTACTTGTTTCAGTCATTTGACTGCAGCCATGCTGGAGCACCGCCTTTAGTGGAGAAAATCGACCCCAGGACTTATTCTTTCTAAGCCTAGTACTTATTCTATCGGTCTCTTACTGCCGAACCGCTAAGTTACGGGGACATAAACACACCAGCATCGGTTGTCAAGCAATGGTGGGGGGACAAACACAGACACACAAACATACACACATATATATATATATATATATATATATACGACGGGCTTCTTTTCAGTTTCCATCTACCAAATCCACTCACAAGGCTTTGGTCGGCCCGAGGCTATAGTAGAAGACACTTGCCCAAGGTGCCACACAGTGGGACTGAACTCGGAACCATGTGGTTGGTAAGCAAGCTACTTACCATACAGCCACTCCTGCGACTAGTTAATTATGATAATTATGAATCTTAGACAACATCACTTACTTTGCTCCAAGAGGTTGTACACAATGACCTTCTTGCTAATGTCCAAAATACTAACAAAATGACACTAAATAATGTCTACATCCAGAATATGTACAATTGGCATATCATTGTTCAGTTTTATAATAAAGTCATGCTACATGCAATGTAGCTAATATACTTAGTCTCATCATTATCATCATGATCATCAGCAACTAAAACAAAACTAGATATTGTTTTCCGGGACACATGCATGCACATGCGTTTCCTTCTGATCAATACTACATTATGCCCTCAATTCTAACAATTCTTTGTAAGTCATAGACACAAACAAGAACAAAAAGAGTAAATTCAGCCAAGTCAACTGTTTCAGCTGTATTAGATCTTATCAACCATTTTTGCTTTTAACTCAGAGCAATGTTCATATATATTTATTGTTTTATATACTGTTTATGTAATTAAATGTTAGTGATGGAAAACATCACGAAAACATAAATTTTGCATGCTATAAACCTTATCCTGTTTTTTTTTTTTTTGTGTAATTGTTATTATTGTTCATGAACATTACAATTCAATTGATCTGTCAATCTGTTAATGTTTTAATCTTATGCCTCTGTGTGTGTATGTACACACACATACACATTATTATTATTATTATTATTATTATTATTATTAATCATCATCATAATCATTATTATTAATGATATTAGTAAGGCAGCAAGCTGGCAGAATCATTATTGTTGTTGTTGGCACTCCGTCGCTTACGACATCGAGGGTTCTAGTTGATCCGATCAACGGAACAGCCTGCTTGTGAAATTAACGTGCAAGTGGCTGAGCACTCCACAGACACATATACCCTTAACGTAGTTCTCAGGGATATTCAGTGTGACACAGTGTGACAAGGCTGACCCTTTGAATTACAGGCACAACAGAAACAGGAAGTAAGAATGAGAGAAAGTTGTGGTGAAAGAGTACAGCAGGGTTCACCACCATCCCCTGCCGGAGCCTCATGGAGCTTTAGGTGTTTTCGCTCAATAAACACTCACAACGCCTGGTCTGGGAATCGAAACCACGATCCTATGACCGCGAGTCCGCTGCCCTAACCACTGGGCCATTGCGCCTTCACGGCAGAATCATTAGCACACCAAGCAAAAAGCTTAGCGACATTTCGTCCGTCTTTACATTCTGAGTTCAAATTCTGCCAGGGTCAACTTTATCTTTCATACTTTCGGGATCAATAATATAAAGTACCAGTTGAGCACTGGGATTAATGTAATCAAGTTATCCCCTACCCCAAAACATCAGGTCTAGTACCTATAGTAGAAAGGATTATTATTATCATTTGTATTATCATTATTATTATTATTATGATTATTATTATTATTATTATTAAGGCAGTGAGCTGGAAGAATTGTTAACACACCAGACAAAATGCTTAGCAGTATTTCATCCATGTTTGCATTCCAAGTTCAAATTTTGCTGAAGTTGACTTTGCCTTTCATCCTTTTGGAGTCAATAAAATAAGTACCAGTTGAGTACTGGGGGTTGATGTAACTGACTTACACCCTACCCCCAAAATTTCAGTCTTTATGCCTATAATAATAATAATTTATAGACCCCACAGAAATCCAGGCCTTGTACCTGTAGTAGAAAGGATTATTATTATTATTATTATTATTAAGGTGGTGGGCTGGCAGAATCATTAGCACATCACGTAAAATGCTAAATGCCATTTTGAGTTCAAATTCGGCTAAGGTTGATTTTGCCTTTCATCCTTACGGGGTTGATAAAATAAGAACCGGTTGAACATAGGGATCGATGTAATTGACTTATCTCCTTCTTCTGAAGGCCCAAAATTTGAAACCATTATTATTAATATCATCATTATTATTATTATTATTATTGAAGGTCGCAAGCTTGGTAGAATTGTCAGCACTCTGGACAACCCTGGGCTGACCAAAGCCCAAGCCCAAAGTGTTTTACAGTGAGTTCAGTCCCACTGTGCAGGAATCTGGGCAAGTGTCTTCTCATGTAGCTCCGAGACAACCAAAGCCTTATGAGTGGATTTGGTAGACAGAAACTGAAAGAAGCTTGTCATATATATATATATATATATATATATATATATATATATATACACACACACACATCAAGCAGTATTGGTTATCCAACACTGCTTGACAACTGGTGCTGGTTTGTTTAACCTAGCAGTTCAGCAAAAGGAGATCAATAGGATGAGTATCAGGCTTAAAAATTAAGTACCGGGGTTGATTCGTTTAACTAAACACTTCAAGATAATACCAAAGCATAATTACAGTTGAATGACTGAAACAACTATAAGATATAAAGGTAAAAGAAATAATTACTTTGCAGGTAGCAAACAGCAAACAATAACTGCAATAGCAAATATATGATTGACTTTTATGTTGTATTAATTTGCTACAAACACATTACTTGAGTTTGGCTGTCACTGGTGCTTTGTAAATGGCACCCATGAATCGTAGTAAATGGCAACCTTGAATTGTAGTTCTGGTTATTGATGGTACTATGTGAATGGCATTTGTGCATTGTAGTTGTGGTCATTTCTGGTCTTATGTAAATGGCACCCATGCTGGTGGAACATAAAAGCACCCCGGCATTAGGAAGGGCATCCAGACACAGAAATCAACCCAAATCAGACTGGAACCTGCTGTAGCTCTCCAGTTTATTAGCTCCAATCAAACCATCTAACCTATGCCAGCATGGTGAGTGGATGCTAAATGATGATGATGATGACATAAAGGTATGTGTATGCATGTACATATGCACATGTATGTGTGCGTGTATCTGTAAATATCAACCTACAGATATCTTTGTGTAGCTATACAAACAGGTGCACATGTGTGTGTATTTCTTTATGGGTATACATACATGTGTGAACATGGTGTAACTCACTTAAAATTATGTTGTTATATCATACAAAATCAGTGAAATAAAAAAACATTTTCAGATATGAGCTGCAATAAACGGATAGTGGAGGACTCAGTCTCAGGATAAGGCACTAATACAGCAAAGATCTCCACCCCACCCACTTTTTTTCTTCTTTTTTTTTCAGAAATCCATTTGATAAAATGGAAACTGGAAGGTGTAAAGGAGCCAGCGGCAGCCAGCTGTTATGTCAAATATCTTCTCAGTTCAACAACCTATGCTAGACTGTTTCCTTTCTTGTAGCCAGTTCTTGTATTTATTTGATAAATCAGGAGCAGAATAACAAGCTAGGCAACATAGTGTGAATCACAGAACCACAGGCTCTGACTTCTGTATCAACCCCACAACATCATATTTTTTTGTGTGTGTGTGTGTGTGTGTGATCTTGGTGTTGGGTGTCTTTCATAAGAACACGGTATCAAACTCCTTCAGATAACTCTCTTTTCCTTCACATGTATACTTGTCTCCAAATGAAGCATTTGGTATTGATCATTTCTCACATGCGTGTGTGTGGGTATGGACACGTGTGTGTACATATGCATATGTATATGTGTGTGCATGAGTGCGCATGCGTGTGTATGTGTGTGTGCAAGTTTAGCAATTGTCTGAAGATTTTGAGCCTGTAAGTTTGTGTATGAGGATGTATGTTTTAACAGATATACAGATACGTGTGTGCAAACAGATATATAAACAGATACACATACATCTATATGTGTGAATATAAGATATGGTGTATCACATTATAATCATGTGATCTTACAATACGACAGTAAAAGAAAAAATATATATTTATAAACAGTTAATATGAAACCAATAACTTCCATATTCTAATTATTGGTTCACTTTTATAATTATAATTATTGATGCAGTTGGTTATGTTACTTTGACTGAACAATACTCAAGCATAAGGTATATTTAAGCTTTGTAAATGGTTAGCAGCTATTGAGAAGTGAAGTATTATATGGAGCTGAAAAGAAACAGTTCTCATAATGAAGTCTTGGCTATGTGAAAAATGTGTAGTTTCTATTTGTGGTTGTTGAGATTATTAAACAGAGCATTTGTAAGAGTGTGATGGTTGAAGTTGTGTATTGTTCATGAATAGAAGACATAATGCTGTGTGTGTGTGTCTGTGTGCACGCGAGATATATGATATGTGGGAGAGGCAATCCCATATATTTGTGCGATAAGTTTAGTCTTGTTTGTGTGTCAAATTTATACTGCAATAAGTTTGGAGGATCACAAGACAAAGCGTATTTGTAGGCCTGACAGAAGTATATGGATGAAGTTTGTGTTCAAAATGTGATAAAGAGCACAGAGTGATACTCTGGACATACAAGTTCTTGCATGCACTCACACACATGTGTACGTCTGTATATATATGTATATATATGTATCTTTTACAGTTTATTTGATTAAATCATTAGATAGTGACTATTTTGTGGCACAGCTTTGAAGGGTTTTAGTCAAATTGACAACAGTACTTTTTTGCTTTTGCTATGTACTTACGCTATCGGTTTCTTGGTGAACTACTGTACCAATTTTCAAGCAGTGGGGTGGGGGGGATAAATGCAGACACTCGCACACACACACACACTATGTGTGTGCGTGTGTGTGTGTGTGTGTGTGTATGTGTGTGTGTGAAGGCGCAATGGCTCAGTGGTTAGGGCAGCATACTCACAGTCAGGGGATTGCAGTTTCGGTTCCCAGACCGAGCATTGGGTGTGTTTATTGAGCGAAAACACCTAAGCTCCACGAGGCTCCAGCAGGGGATGGTGGCAACCCCTGTTGTAATCTCTGACAAATAAATATACAAAAGTTATTCACCTCTTGTATCAATGTTGGAATAATAATCATGCAATAATTATTAACTTGTGCCTTCATTGTGAAGGCACGTGGTTCAGTGGTTAGACTGTTGTGCTTACAGTCATGGGGTAGTGAGTTCGTTTCCTGGACCGGGCTATGTGTTGTGTTCTTGAGCAAAACACTTTATTTCATGTTGTTCTAGTTCACTAAGTTGTAGAAATGAGTTGCAGCATCACTGGTGCCGAGCTGTATCAGCCTTTGCCTTTCCCTTGTTGTGGAGCAGTGACTACTAGTCTTCCATAAACAATCTTGCCTGGACTTGTGCCTCGGAGGGGAACTTTCTAGGTACAATCCCATGGTCATTCATGAACAAAGGCGGTCATTTCCTTTATTAATTTGCATTGACTTACAACATTTGGACTATTAGAAGAAATAGTAAGATTAGGCAGGAGATTAAAGTGGAAGTATCATTAATCGATAACAAGACGGAATTTAAAATAAGAAATAAACTGATACGTATCTTAGATTTTTGTTTAAGCTATTCCATTTCATGAAAGTTAGACTCCAGTGCAGAGCCACGAGAAAGCATAATCGCCACAACCTCCTATATTTCCGAAGTTATTTAACTATTTTATTATGGTTTCTTAAATAAATAGGCACAAGAGTGGCTGTGTGGTAAGTAGCTTGCTTACCAACCACATGGTTCCGGGTTCAGTCCCACTGCGTGGCACCTTGGGCAAGTGTCTTCTACTATAGCCTCTGGCTGTCCAAAGCCTTGTGAGTGGATTTGGTAAACAGAAACTGAAAGAAGCCCGTCGTATATATGTGTGTGTGTATATATATATATATATATATATATATATATATATATATATATATGTGTGTGTGTGTGTGTGTGTGTGTGTATATGTTTGTGTGTCAGTGTTTGTCCCCCCCCCCAACATCGCTTGACAACCGATGCTGGTGTGTTTACGTCCCCGTAACTTAACGGTTTGGCAAAAGGAGACTGATAGAATAAGTACTAGGCTTACAAAGCATAAGTCCTGGGGGTCGATTTGCTCGACTAAAGGCGGTGCTCCAGCATGGCCGCAGTCAAATGACTGAAACGAGTAAAAGAGTAAATCAAGAAAAAAGCTTCATTTGTATAAGAGAAGTGCTGTAAAATTGTGGGGTTCATGCCGTTTTGAAGAATATGAATGATAGAATTTTTAAATGGAAACCAACGAGGAGTCAAAACGGAGATGCAAAATTTATTTGCAGAGAAGTTACCATTGCACGTTGAGGAAGCCTCTAAGGTGGTTTGGTTTATCTGCTGAAACCTGCAGCCAAATCACACCTTACTGTGGAATTGAACCTGAAATAATATAGGTGCAAAGGGAACTCCCTGATTGCACAGCTAAGCCTGTGCCTATAGTCACACGGCTACAAATTTATAGGTGAGAAGTGTGATCGTGAAATGTTCATGTTTTTCCTGTGTTCAGTGACAGCGAAAGTAAAAATGAAACTGTTCAATCGAAAATCGAAGTCAGCTCTCTGATATAATTGTCATGAACTATTAATGCTTGTCTGCTGTTGTTTCGCTTCAGGTCAGTTCTGATTGAAGCAGTATGATCAAAAGTGTTTCCAGTCATGGCTGTCCGGTATTTTATTCAGACTACATTAGTTCGTGTGTCCTTAAAGTAAGAATTTTTGAGAAACAGTGTCAGCTGAAGCAAATTCGGCTGTTATCTCTAGCAAGCAGAGCAACCATGTAGAAGTTCCCATTTTGGTACGTGTGAGATCTTTGTAATCGACTCACCGCCTCCTCGAAAATAGCTGGCCTGGTGCGAAAATTTGAAACGACTGTTACTATCATACATGTTCGATAGTTGTGGTGGTTGTTTAACTCCTTAGACTACCCTTGATCGGGCAGATATATAATTAAAGGCATCTCACCGATGACTACATTCTAATTTCCAGACATTGTAGATCTAGGCCTACATTATACAATGTATACATTTTTAAGACTGTGGAGTGTTGAGGGAGAGTTTGACTGCTGTTTCTGGTTGAGTCATCATATACAGGCTCCAGCGATGGCTCTATTAGCTTTGATACTGGTGAGCAGATACGATAAAAGACATTCCGGGCCGTGACTCTCACATTTGAAGCGGTAAAAGTGTGATCTGAGTGAGAACTGACAGCTATTTCGAGCCATTCTGTCCATAACAGTAACGATACATAACAATAAAGAGCAGTGCTTCATATAGTAACAATATACAGCAACTATATATTAGTAATAATAAATATTAGTTATAGTAACAAGAAATAGTAATACTCATATAGAAGTCCCTCTATATTATTGCTACAATACTAACAAACAATGCTGCTACTACAGCTAAATGTGACGTACGACGTAAACAATGGAAATGTCAATGACCTTTGGAAATATTGGAAAACTTGGAAAACCGGCAAACAGACACGCAGACAGACGGACGGACGAATGGATGGATGGATGGATAAGGAGAGAAGCAGACAGATGAATAGATAAATAGACAGACAGATGGACAGATAGAGAGACAGACGGACAGATACATAGACAAGAGGACAGACCGACAGATTGACAGGAACTTACAGGTGTACACGGAGAGAGAGAGGGAGAGAGAGAAAGGAAGAAAGAGAGAAAGAGAAAAGCAGAAAGAACGCGAGAAATTCGGATAAACTGACTGTTGCCAGAATAACTGCGAAACCAGGCATACTTAACACACACACACACACTATTCTTTTGTTTTAATCATTAGACTATGGCCCTACTGGAGCACCACCAAGAAGGGTTTAGCCGATCAAGTCGATCCTAGTATATATTTGTAAATCTGGTACTTATTAAATCGGACTCTTTTTCTTTCTTTTTTTTACGTCAAATCGTTAAGATACGGGGACGTAAATAAACTAACATTTGTTGTCAAGCAGTGAAACACGTAGTAAAAGACACTTGCCCAATGTCGTGCAGCAGTGCCGTCTTCAGACATAAGCTCGCGGGACAATTGCCCCAGAGCCCAACCCCAGAAGTTTGCGGGAGGGGATATTTCTAATCTATGTATGCTGTGGCTTACTGTTGATAAATGTTATTGGACCTAGTGCACTGATTTACTGGGACCTATAATGCTGCTAAAATTGCCTTGCCGCGCAGTTGAACTGAACCCGAAAAGCGTGGTTGCGAAGCGAACCTTTTAACCATACAGTCATGCTCACCTCTTTCTCCCTCTCCCTCTCTCTTTTCATTCACTGTGCTTCACCACGGAGAAAATTTCTCGCTGTATTTACAGTCATTTGGCAAGAGAAAAAATTTTTTCTCCATAACAAAACACAGTGGATGGGTTTCTACGGGTTCGAATATGCCTCAAGCATATATATTTATGCGTGTGTGTGTAAGAGAGAGAGAGAGAGAGATACGCACACACACGCGCGCACGCACACACGCGCACGCACACACGGCTAGATACAGAAATATCGAGCAATTGCTAGAAAGATATTAGCCCTAAAACATTTTCTACAGTACCACGGAACATATTAAGACAAAATCATCGATCCCTTTGAGTTATTTCGTTTATTAAAAACTTCACCTTATTACTATTTTTTTTTTTTAATTAATTAAACAATAGTCTTCGTTGTGGGTACAAGAAACTAGTAGTAGTAGTAGTAGTAGTGGCGGCGGCGGTGGTGGTGGCGGCGGCGGCGGCTGTTTCTGCTACATCAACGTAACCAGCAGCAGTCTTAATTAAACGGTCTCGGAAAGAGAAAGAAGTTGGCCGTGTTCAAAGTGTAAATACTATAGTTGGAATAATGGAATAGTGAGACAAGTGTGGTTAAAACGTTGGAATAGTGGAATAGTGGAGTAGTATCTCCTGCTTCCAGTTGCTGAGAATGACTTTTACGATTGCTGAAAGTTAAATATATCATGTTAAGAAAAGAAGAGGGGATGAGAGAGAGATAAAGAGAGATGTGGCGGGAAAGATAGGGGGAGATGAGAATAAGACATGGAAACGAGAGAAGGGAAGTGGAATCAGAGGGAAAACAGCTGGTTGAAGCCCCGTTACTACCACCGCATCTAACAACCTATCTTCGATATACTATTGATGTTTAGTTCCTACGATCACAGGTGCTCCTACAACGGCAATGTCATTTTTTTTTTCTTGCATGGTAGAAACTAACACTGTACCCTAGAAAGTAAACTATGATTTGAGGCAAATTTTGCTGCTATTTCTTGCAGCTTCCAGCGACTCCCTCGTTTCGTGCTATTGTTATTTTTCATATTGTTATCTACTTCGTGCTATTTTAATTTTTAATATTGTTATTAGTCTGTTTTTGTGGAGTAACATCTTTGACTGATCCAAACTGCAAAGTATATTATTATTATATTATTATTATTATTATTATTATTATTATTTCAATCCCTAACTGTCCCATTGTTGATTGTTTGTCCAAACTTAAAAACATACCAGTCCGAACTGATTCTGAAGACCATGGAAATTCATTACGGAACGAGCATTTAGCTAAAAAAATTCCACCATCATCACCTCCACCAATACGATCCATTACTTTATATCACATGTTGCTTGTTCAACTATAAGCGAACACTGATCAAACAGACTTATGATCAAACTCATTCCAGATCTGACCACCTTGTCCCATAATCAGACAGCAAATCTAGAACTACATTATCCAATGTGACCTTGCATTTTAATGCAGCGGGGCGTGATTTTGAGAGAGATTTGGTTGTTATTTTAGCAGACTAAACGACCGCACAGAAGCTCCATCTCTGATAGTGTATTTCGGTGTGGGGAGGGGGGTCCTCAATTCCATCATTAAAATTCCAGATAATTAAATAATCGTCGATGTCTAAATAGCAACGAAGAAGCAATTTTTATGTATCTTCCATCTCTCTTAGTTTTCCATTTTTCTTTTCCTTTAATTTTTACTTTTCCGCTTCAGACACAATCTAAATACAACCAACTAACTTTCAGAATGAATTTACAATGTGGACATTCCATAGGTGTAGCAGGGTTTGATCGCACAGAGAAGGAATTAAGTAGTGACAGCGTATAAACATTCGACACACGCAAATAACGGTGACAGTGACTTCGAAGTTTTGCAAAATTATAATATGTACTCTAACAAAAAGTATGGAGCAAACCTTCAGTTTAATATACAATTGTTTTTATCGTAACTCGAGTGAGAAACAACCATTAATGTCCATACACACACATATAACACACACAAACATGTATAAAACCTTTCACGCTGTAAAAGCATGTAAAATACAGGTTAAAATATATTTACACACACCCTGCGTGTGTATATATACACAAACATACTAACACCCACACACACACTATATACATACATACATATATATATGCGTGCGCGGTGATAAGTGCGAAATTGTATGACACTGTATAGTGAAAGCTGCTTCTTATGATCACTTTCGGATGGAGTATATTAAATAACAATAACCGGTTGATAAACATTAAGCAGAAATATAACAATATCCTGAACTTGTTTCGGATCTATTAATTTTGATAACAATAATCGTTTGATAATATTATGAGAAGCAGATTCCATAAGATGCGTTTGTGTATATATATATGTTTATATAAATATATACCACACACACACATACATTTGTATTCATATTTTTAAGTTCGGTATACAACATGATATGTTTGTATTAAGATATGTAAATATTTGACTTACGGAATCTCTTAGGAATCTATCTTTACGTAAGAGTGTTTCTGTGTCTGCGTGCGTAGATGTGTATGTGTGTTTATTCGTTATATTATCATCCTTGTAAATGTTTCATGTCTTAATTGTAAACAAATCTGCTTCCTTGTGTACGTACACACACACATACACACACACGCACGCACGCACGTATATGCTCACATGTACGTACGTGAACACGTACATATATTCATACATGCATACATACAGCCGTTGAGTGTGGACTGTCGAAAGAAAGAGTACTCAATACCTTAGTTAAAGATTAAGATCAATAACGAATTTTATTATGGTGAAGTTAGTCTCTTGTTTCATTGAGTGTCAGCTGAGAGTTCACAGGATCTTGATACAAATTATGCCTAGCCTCAAGATCCTATGCACCCACAGATGAAACTCAGAGTAGCAATAGACAGCTTGGACCCAAATAATAAATATGTGTGTGTGTGTGTGTGTGTGTGTGTGTGTGTGTGTGTGTGTGTGTGTGTGTGTGTGTGTGTGTTCCAGAAAACTGAAGGAGTCGTGTTCCCGTTAGGGGCCTGCAAAACTTGAAGTAGCATGGGACCGAATCAAACTGTTTTAAATAATAATTATACACACATATATGTGTGTTTGTGTGTGTGTGTGTGTGTGTGTGTGTGTGGTATACTGTTCCGTGAAGGTATGATCAGCAAAATATAGAGGATGTATGTGTGTGTATATATATATATATAACGCTGTTATTTATAGCTTTATTTGGTTCAGGATTCACCGTTCTTATAAAGAATACACACACACACACACACACACACACACACACACACACACACACACACACATATATATGGAAAAGGGAGAGGGGGAACAAGTGATTGATACATTAATGAAGGAATAATTGGACACAAGTAATTAAACGATAGATACGTGTATAGATGCACACATACACGCATACATCGTGTCATTTGCGCGGACAAGTTTACATGCTTGTACACAGATACGTGTGTGTATTCCCACGTATACACAAGCGCATGAACACACGTAGACAGAGTCTTATTAATATCACCGATCATCCACTGTTTTATGTAATATACGACCAATGAAAAGTCCTCCATGCGATCGCTTGATTTGCTAGAAAGAACAGCCAAATGTCCCGCAAATCTCATATTACAGTTTTAGAAAGAAACGGATTCATTGGAAAATGTAACTGTGTGTGTGTATGTGTATACACACACACACACACACACACACACACACACACATCATAGGCCTACTGGATCAGGACTGGGCTGGGACTGACTATTCAACACCTTGAGTTTTATCATCATCATCATCTGTCCACACAATCATTACCATAGCACAACCAATTCCATTTCAAAACATACACTCACACCAGTACGTATGTGTATATGCGCGCGTAGTTGCAACCTTCACCAGGTACAAACCTACTTACCACAGAGGTTGTAAATATTATCGATATTCAAGTGAGTATAGCTGTTATTGCTGCTGCTGTTGACTTACGTGTGTCTCTAATTGTATTTAAGTCATTCTTTTTAGTCCAGACCACACACAGACACTCACATATACACTTGTGTACACACACACACACACACGCAGCGTCACTAGTGAAAACAGACTACATTGCTGGCGTGCAACAAGTGACTTACATTACAGTTTCGCGTGCAGAAATCTGCAGGGCTGACATGCATGCACGCCTGTAAATTGATGCATACCTGCATCCAGTTACAGTATATGCGTACCTGAGTGACATTAATAGAATCTTAGACCAACGACCATTATATTAGCTCTCACTCAGAAAAATATGATTTTGCACATGACAAACAGGAAATAAACCCTATTATAGGTAGAAGGCCTGAAATTTTGGAAGAGCGAGCTAATCGACTGAGTCAAGCCTAGAGCTCAATATTTTATTTGAACGACCTCGTGCGTCTCTGCGGAATTTGAACCCAGAACGTAAGAGCCGGAAGAAACGCAGCTGAGAATTTTCTCCGTCGTGCTAACGAACAGGAAAATAATAACAAAATATCTGATGCACAAAAAGTGGATAAAAGTGTAAATAGCGGTTTTATGTGACAAACCATGAAGGTAATGGAACTGTCACCAAAGATGTGACCATCATAAGGTATGACCATCATGTTTATGCGGTATGATTAAATGCGGTTAACTCACTACAGGCAGTAATCCACAAAAGAAATAATGCTCAAGGTAAAATTAAAAGATGTTTCGGCGAACTAGAATACTGGTGGAATATTTTTGTCAAGACCTCGCTAAAATTGCAAGCATAACATACCAAATATAATAATTCGGGACAGAGAGACGAAAATGTACTAAGCAGTAGAAACCAGTTGCCCAGAAGATGCGCACATAACGTTCGAAGTAATTGAATGAATGAGAAAAACATTTACATTCAACTGATAAGAAACCTGAAGCAACTGCATCTGTTTTTTTTACTTGTTTCAATTATTGGACTGCGGCCATGCTGGGGCAACTTTTTTTTTTCCTCTTTGAAATCTGGTTCTTATTCTTTCGATCTTTTTTTTTTTTTTTATCAAACTGCTAAGTTATAGGAAGAAAACTAACCAACACTAGTTCTCAACGGTCGTGAGCACACACACATACGTCCGTCTTTCACACTTTCCGTCAACATAATTCTCTCCCAGGGCATTGGTCTGCCCAGGGCTATAATAGAAGACACATGCCCAAGGTGTCACGCAGCCATAACTCGAGTGCAAAGGGTGCAAGCGCACCTCACCTCACCCCCTACAACAGAGCCTGAAATTTTGGTGGCGTGGGGGCAATTTGAAACGCTTTGAACAACCTGAGTTAGACAACCCAAAGCAAATTTCGCTTCCGCACGCAGCGGGACTGAACCTGAAACCAGCGAGCTTCTTTACTACACAGTCAGCTGGACTGTAACTTGAGCGTTATACAACTTATATCGGTAGTAATTCGGACTCTTGGCTATGTAACTAACTACCTCTGTACCAATGTTGAGAAGGTGAACTTCAGAAAAACAGAAGGAACACAGATACTTAGGAAAATGCAATTAAATGATACAGATGGAAAAGTTAAAGTATGTCAAACATTCCGGTGGTTAAACCTGACACAGGAACACGTACAGACATGAAAACGAATACACATGGATAGGCACAGGTGTGGCTGTATAGTAAGAAAGGTGTGGCTGTGTAGTATGAAGCTTACTTCCCAACCACATAGTTCTTGGCTCAGTCCTAGTGCGTGGCACCTTGGGCAAGTGTCTTCTACCATAGCTTCGGGCCAACCAAAGCCTTGTGAGTGGATTTGGTCAACAGGAACAGAAAGAAGCCCGTCGTCTATATCCGTGTGTGTATGTGTGCGTGTAATTGTGTCCGTCTGTCCCCCACAACCGGTGTTGGTGTGTTTACGTCTCCGCAACTTAACGGTTCCACAAAAAAGGTGATAGAATAAGTACCAGACTTTAAAAAATCAGTACAGTGGTTACTGTGGTTGATTCATTCGACTAAAATTTCTTCAGGGCGGTACCCCAGCACGGCCACAGTCTAATGACTAAAATAAGTAAAAGATAAAAGATAAAAGACAGACTTTAAAAAAAGACATATATACACGTATAGGCGTACGTATATACATGCATAAGCATACATATAGATTATGTACGAGGGATGCTGAAAAGTCCCTGGCTTTAAGGGTGCCACGAAAGGCCTGGCTGGAGGTCCAACCTTCCGAGTTCTTTATACGGGGCTTAGAAAAACTGAAGAACCGCTGCAACAAGTGTGTGAATCTGAGGGCGGAATATGTTGAATAGAATCATTATTAACAGATCTTCCTGTATTTTCTTTTACCCAAAGCCATGAACTTTTCAGCACACCCTCGTATATATGCATTAATCAAAGCATATATATTTACTTATACAATACATACATGTTTGCATGCAGTCACGTCTACTCAGTTGATGATGTCTAAATTCCAGTGAAAGGGTTTCCGGGTCTGAAACTAGATATCTCACTCTACTAGGAAAAACATGAAAAATAAAACGAAAAGAACATACATACTCCCATATATAAATATTGCATACGCTTATATACGTACACACATGAATACATACATACACTCGCCTGCACACGTAGACGACATACAGACATAGACACTTATAATTGGTGATAAAGTACATGTACTTTTAAATTCAAGTGATCTGCACAACCATTGCATAGGCTCGGCTCGAGGTACCGGCAACTCGGGCAGTCGCCCGGGGCAATATGTGCTTTTTAGTCCACATTTTCAGTTTTTCTCCTCGTGAAAGTTTTAGAAAATTATACTTGTGAAAGGGCCGAAGTTCAGCATGCTCGGGGCGCCAGCAACCCTGAGGCCGGCCCTCGCACATACTAATTCACATAACAACAAACTGCAAGAGCTATCACAAATTATAACAAAGTGGGCCACTTTGACTGGTTTCAGTCATTTGGTATTGCAACCTTGTTGGGGCACCGCCTTAGGAGAAGTTTTTATTATTATTATTATCATTTTTTTTAGTCGAATGAATCGACCCCAACATTTTTTTTAAAGCCTGGTACTTGTTTTATTGATCGTTTTTGCCGAACCGCGAAGTTACTGTGACAAAAACACACCAGTAACTTGTTGTCAAACGGTGGTGAGGGATACTTAGACGGATAGACACACACACACACATACACTCATATATATATATATATATATATATATATATATATATACACACACACACACACACACGACGGGTTTCTTTCAGTTTCCATCTACCAAATCCACTCACAGAGCTTTAGTTGGTCCGAGGCTATAGTAGAAGACACTTGCACAAGGTATCACGCAGTGGGACTGGACCCGAAACCATGTGGTTGGGAAGCAAGCGTCTTACCATGCAACCACGCCGCAAAAACATAAAAGTCACAGAATGGTGATATACCAGAATCATTTTTTATAAATATTCTAAAAGCACCAAGCTGGCTGAATCGCTAAACTGTCGGATAAAAAATGCTTACAGGCATTTCTTCGGACGCGTTATGTTTAGATAATTATCAAATAGGCTTGATGTCTGCAACACAAGGGTGCTGCGAATGGCCCTAAATTTGAAATCTCAGCAACATATGACAAACGAATGCCTTTATAGAGATCTGCCGAAAGTTAGCGAGAAGATCAGGCAAAGACGGCTGTGACTATATGGTTACTGCAGGTGCCACCCTGAACTGTACGCATCCTTATCAATCTTGTGGAACCCACTTCATAGTGATATAAGAAGAGGAGTATGTCTTTACACTTACATCGGCAACTTGATCTCAGGCACTAGCCTGGAATGTATCCAAGACCTCGATGCAGTGAAGTTAGATCGAGAAGCGTGGTGAGTGAACTTTGTTGCTGCGACCCGGGTCGGAACACGGTCATAATAAAAAAAATACACTCTGAGTTCAAATCCAGTCGAAGTCAATTTTGCTTTTCATCTTTTTGCGGGGTCGATAACAATAAAGTACCTGTCTAGTACTAAAGTCGATGTAATTGATTTGCCCCCCCCCCCCTCCTCTGCCACTCAAAATTGTTGGCCCTGTCACAAAATCGAAAATAATATTATATAAATATTCTATACTAGGTACAGGTATGACTGTCTGCTTAAGAAGCTCGCTTTGCAACCACGTTGTTTTGGAGTTCAGTCTCAGTGTGCAGCATCTGGAACAAGTGTTTCCCACTATAGCCGGAGGCCGAACAATGCCTTGTGAGTGAATTTGGAAACTATATAGAAGCCCGTATATGTTTGTCTGCCCGATCACTTGAAAAACAATGTTGGTTTGTTGACGTCCCCGTAACCTAGCACTTCCGCAAAAGAGATGGATAGAATAAATAGTCGACTTAAACATAAGTACTGCGTCCGATTCCTTCAACGCGGCAGCCCCAGTCCAATGACTGAAACAGGTAAAAGTCAAAAGAATAAGATTTAAAGCGAAAATTCAGAGGAAATACATTGGTTCCAAAGTACACCTTTTCAGAATTTGAACTCGGAACATAAAAGACGGACGAAATACTGCTAAGCATTTTGCTCGGCGTGCTAACAATTCTGCTAGCTCGCCGCCTTATTCAAAGGAAATGTATTACTTACGAAAAGTATATGGTGGAGGTTCAGTGAAAATATACTATGTACGGAGTGCTTTTTCCCTCCTTTGCTAACCAATGGTAGTTGTACCGCTATGGAGAAAGTTCCCATCTTCGCTGCCAGCTTTGTATCCAACTCCACACTCTGGATCAACCTTCTTCAAATCTATTCCTTTCCACTTCTCCGGGCTCCCTACCCTGCTTACATGCACGCCAAATGGAGCATTAACATTTTTAAACTATCTGGTCTCGGACGTCTTACAAAGGTCATTGTCATGACCCTTTGATCCAAAATCAGGCATGACTGTGTGGTAAGAACCTTGCTTCCCAACCACATTGTTCCGACCAAAGCCTTGTGAGTGGATTTGGTAGACGGAGAGTAGAAAAAGCCCATCGTAGATAAACTTAGATATGTTTCGACCAAAGATTGGTCCAGGCCATGTCAAACTTAATAGCACCTATATATATATATATATATATATATATATATATATATATATATATATATATATACACACACATATATACTGATATACTGAGAGAGAGAGAGAGAGAGAGAGAGAGAGAACACAAAGTTATTTTATTTAGTGGGGAACCTACAATAATTTCTAAGACCAGTCATGTGACTATCCTCTACCAATCAAATCCTTTTCAAAACATATACTAATTTGAGCCACGAACTCCCGATAGAAACAGGACGAACTTCAAACACCAGTCAGAAGCAAGACAGCATACACATTGGAGAGGAGACGGTGCTGGCGGTTCACGTGGAGTGGAGACAACCAAGGGACTACAAGTGTGGACAAAAAGGTCACCTAAGGAATTTCAGACGGTGTCACGAAAACGCCCCAAGAAAATTGAGTCGGCCACGAAGTCCCAGGAGGTGGCTCCAAAAAGCAAAGCGGCGGAAAAACAGGAACAAAAGGAAAAACCCAAAGAACCAAAGAAGGGGAAAATGAAACTGCAAATAACCGACTTAATGAAGAAAGCGGATAATACTGTTATAACTTTCAAAATTAGTAATAAATACTTAGAGGGGAATGATTAAACCCCACCAACGAAACATTACTATACACAAACAGTAACAGCAGAAGCCCTATAACAATAGGGAACATTTCTAAAAAATTATATACGGGCTTAAAATAGAAACATCTTAATGAAATAGCGGAGTTAACGGAGTTACCGAAAGTGGTTAACCCGCCAGTAGAACCGTTTCTATACGAGAGGAAGGAGGAGGGGGAACAGGTTTCGGTGATACTGAGATCGATCCCCCTCGAAAGATGAAAAGAGCAGGTAGGCTCCAATTTTCTTTTTTGTTTTTGACATGGCTACGTTACGCATTGGTTGTTTAAATGTTTGTGGCCTAGGCTCAAAGAGGAAGCAGGCTTGTTTCCACGACGACCTCAGGTCACACAGAATAGATGTGATAGTTGCTACAGAGACCAAGCTGGACAAGCTGCAGGCCTTCTCAACTCTCCTGAATTGCTATGAGAAAATCATGTCTCCTAGTCGGACAGGAGGGAAGAGAGGTGTTGTGGTTTTGCTCCGGAAAAGCTTGGCTCTGCAGATACGTACGATCTTCGTGGACCCAGAAGGCGAGTCGGTCGTTCTGGATCTGACATACAGAGGTGAGGCCTTCAGGTTGGTTGGCATTTACGCGCCTAGTACGCCATTCGACTGGAGTCAACTGGATTTAGCAAGCAGTTAAGTCTAGGGCAGATTTGAGTAGAAAGGGATTTAGTTAAGGCGTTAGAAGAGGCGCTGAGCATGGGCTCTGCGTCCCAAGTTTTAGCGGCGATATCGGCCTTGGACCAACACCTCAATGCCAAACAAGAAGGATGCAGATTTCGGTCTGAAGTACGTGGACTAGGTCGCGAGGGCATTAACGTTGCAGGGTGGGCTGAGCGCTGTGAATGGCCAATCACGGCTGAGGAAGTTATAGAGGTGCTTTCTGAGTGTCCCGGGGACAAGTCGCCGGGTTTGGATGGTCTACCTTACAAATTTTAAAAAAGTATGCCAGACTTTTTCGGGAACATACTGGCCAGTGTGTACGCGAATTGGCAGCAGAATGGGAGGATTCCCAAATCTGTGAGCCCAGGAGTGGGGACACTGATCAGGAAGGACCCGAGGAAGGGGGATAACATTAATAATTTTCGGTTCATAACTCTGATAAACACAGAGTTAAAGATTTTGGCCAAGGTTCTAGCCAAGAGAAGCACAGACATGTACCATACCAGGAAGGACAATACATGACAACCTTCATCTCCTTCGCTACACCATGGAGAGGGTTGGTAAAGTTCCTGGCAAAGGTGAGGCACTGGTGAATGCATCAATAAATTAACATCGATTTTTTTTTCACCGTTGGTACAATCATCTGAAATAGAACTGTCAAAGTGCGATATTCGAGCAATTTTGCTATTCAACTTCAAAAAAAGACGTAAAGCAGCTGAAACTGCTCGCGATATCAACGAAACGATTGGTGAAGAAATGACCAGTGAGTGGTCAGCTCGATAATGATTTAAACTATTTCGCAATGGAGACTTGTGCCTTGAAGATTGTGAGCGTAATGGATGCCTATCTGTCATCGATGACGGTCAATTAAAGACCGTCATTGAGAAAGATTCACGTAAAACCACTCGAGAAGTGGCAAAAGAACTTCAAGTTAGCCAAAAAAAAACTGCCTGCAACCATTTGCATGCGATCGGAAAATAAAAAAGCTCGACAAATGGGTACCAGACGATTTGAATGAAAATAAGAAAACGCGAAGATATGAAATTTGTTCGTTGCTTTTCTTCCGTAACCAGACTGATCCAATACTCGACCGGATTGAAACTTTCGATGAAAAGTGGATTCTGTACAACAATCAAAAACATTTATCGAAACGGCTGGACCAAAATGAAGCACCGAAAACCTTCCCTAAACCCGAGCTCATCAAAAAGAAGAATATGGTGACTGTTTGGTGGTGTGCTGCTGTACTCATCCACTAGAGCTTCTTAAGACCCGGAAAAAACCATTAATGCAGAAACATATTATCATGAAATTACCAAAATGAACGGAAAGCTGCTATTCCTCAGTCCCAGACTGGTCAACAGAAGAGGGCCAATCATTCTTCATGACAATGCTCGACCATACGTTCACTAATGACGCATCAGAAGTTGAGGGATCTTGGCTACGAAGTTCTTCCCCACCCAGCTTATTCCCCAGACTTTTATCCTGCCGACTACCACCTTTTCAAGCATCTTGATGGTTTCCCGCGAGAGAAAGAGTTCAAAAATCAAACAGATGCTAAAAGTGTGTTCAAAGAGTCCATCAGCTCCTGAAGCCCAGACTTTTATGTTTACTGGAATAAACAAACTTGTAACTCGTTGGCAAAAATGTATTGATTGTAATGCTACATACTTTGATGAATAAAACTTCTGCATCGTTGAAAATATATTGTGATGAATTTCATGTTCCAAAACGTTGCTTACTTTTTACTCAGCCTGATATATATATATATATATATATATATATATATATATATATATATATGTATATATATGTATGTATGTATGTATGTATGTGTATATATATGTGTGTATGTATGTATGTATGTGTATATATGTGTGTGTGTGTGTGTGTGTGTGTGTGATGAGTCCCTCCCTGCGGATCGCATGTTGAATGGCTGCAGCTGCTCTGTCGTCGGAATAGGGCAGTTTAAGGGGGATTTTCCAACTTTTTATGGGCTTTCTTATGTTGTTTTATCACTTTCATGTTTGGGTGCAGTGGTTTAGCTGCAGATGATGAATAGCCCTTGTGTGCTAAGTTCCTGAGGGACTGCTTGGTGTTGGCAGCTTTGCCCGTTGCTTCGCTGCACCTGTCTCTTATATGTGTGATCTAATTTTGCACGTATGCGAATTTGGCCCTTGTAGGCGGGGCTGATTCGTAATGTACGAACAGATTCCTACTGGCCGCTTTTCTATAAAAATTTCGTGAAGATGTAACTCTCCTCTGTGATCTTGATTTGGAAATCTAACATAGAGAGGATTCGTCCGGGTGTTCGATTTCGAATTTGATGTGGCAGTCGACGTTGTTGAAGTTTGATGTATGGCAGTAGCCTCTTCTTGGGTGGAGGTGAGCATCAGAATGTCGCCGACATACCTTGAGAAGACGCATGAGTGACAGGTGTTAAGCGCCGAACGCTCGAGTTGATCCATGTACGAGATGATCAGCAGGCCTGAAAAGCTGGACCCCTTCAGTAGACCTGAGATTTCTTTATATACCTCACAGTTGATTTGAAAGTAGGTGTTACCTATTGTAATGACTAGTAGTTCACTGATGCCCGAGGGTGTAAGACTAAAAAGGTGAAGCGTGGTGAAAGGGGGAGGGGAAGACGAAGAAGGAGAAGGGGAAGAAGAACAGAAAGAGGAGGAAGAAGGAGAAGAGCGAAAAGGAGGAGAGGAAGAAATTGGTGGGAGAGAAGTGGGGACGAAAGGAGAGATGCGATGCGGTCAGTAATGATACCAATAGCCGAAAGTGCGGGCACGGAAGTATAGAGGGAGACAACGTCTAGGCTGAAAGGGTACCGGTTATTCCTGAATACGGAGGGGTGGATATCCTTGAGTCTCTTAAAGATCTCCTTGGAGCTGTCGACGTGTCCAAGGAATATATGAAGTAGAAGTTTGAGGAGGTTAGAGAGAAGCCAAGAAATTTTATAAAAGGGGCCGTCAATTTCCGAGACTATAGGTCTAATTTTATGTTTGGGCCCAGGTTTGTGATAGAAGGTGCGTATTTTTAGATGGGAATTTGAGTCTAGTCTTCTTGGAGAGCTTTCTGTTGAGGCAAATATTGTTTCAGTAGGCGTTAATCTTGGCTTCAAGCTGACTAGATGTGGTGTGCTTTTTCTTATAATATGGTATCATTGAAATGTTCGATCGCTAATTTGTCGTAAGTGGATTTATCTATAGTGTAGAATTCCTTCCTCTTGTTTGAGGGGAAGCAAACGAGGTTTTTTATGTCGTAGGTTTTGTAAAGTGAGGAATTGGGATTTTGTAAGTTTGTGTGGTAGAGCGAGGTGTTTAATTAGGATGCTAAAAATGGGTCGTTTAAGTCTAGCTAGTTCGTTGTTGAGTTCGAGATTGTGTGGGGGATAAAATTTTAACTGAGCCCCACTTGCAGGATCATGTGCTGTTTATCTCCCTTGTAGCACTGACATGCCAATGACTTTTGAAAAGTCCATAGTCCCTAACCTGAAAATCCTCTCGAAGATTGCTCACACTGTTCTTGTCGATGCCCAAAGTCAATCGCAGGTTACCATGACTCACCCACTCAACTAATAATCCTCTATGGAAATCCTGCGAAAAGTGGTGTGGTGGTGCTACTGAAAACGAGCCCGAACTAAAAGTTGATTTTAATAACTTCAGGCCCGTAACTCTACTAAATACAGAGTTGAAGACTTCGGTCAAGATGTTAGCTAAGAGGTTGGCGCTTGTTCTCGATACTCTGGTAGATTAGGCACAGACATGTGCCTCACCAAACAGATCTATCTACGACAGCCTCCACCTCATGCGATATTTTATAGAAAGAGCGAGTAAAAGGCCTTGCATGGGAGGCGCCCTGATCAATTTAGATCAGTCGAAAGTTTTCAATATGGTCGGCCATCAATACTTAGCAGCTGTCCGTGGCCGGTTTCGATCTAGTTTTCAAAATTTTGATCGCTGCATTATACAGCGACATTTGTTCGGTGACCAGAATAAATGGTCATCTGTCGGTATCATGCGTAGGACATATCAATGTACGTGGCCTGGGAGTCAGCTTGGAAGCAATTTCACTGGTTCAACAACCTCAGCTCACCAGACATAGATGTGGTAGTCATTACCGAGATAACAATTTTTAAAACATAAGCTTTCAGTCCTATTTTTAACGGCTTTTGCGCTTACTTATCTTGTGGTCTAGTGGGATCGGGTAGTGAAATGATAGTACCATACCCAAAAAGAATTAGGTTGAGGTCCAAACGATTTTTCTATATCTGGGCAGTACTGGAGTCAGCAATACTAGATCTAAACGACAGTAAAATCAGTGCCCTCAGATTTGTGACCGTCTATGTACCTATTGTAGAAGGACAGTCGGATATCTTTAGACATGAAGAAACTTTGTTGAGGACGCCCCATTTTTTATTACTTGTACTGGTTGAATTTCCTGAATGCGTCAATGTGGACATAGAGTATCCACAGCGGGTCATCCAGATCGTTCAGTGTTCGTTGGGTTAGCGGAAGTGTAGGGTATCCATAATTTAAACTGCTCAGCTACATGGACCACAAATTTGTGATTTGCACAGGAATCACAGATGCAACACTACAGGGATCAGATTAGAGAACTAGTATTTTGTGAGGGCAATGGTAAACAGCCCGTAGTAGAGTACTCTGAAGAAGGCGATTAGATATAGGCAGATAGCGTTTAGTAAAGAGAAGAGAGCGAAAGAGATAGAGAGATTAGATGGGGAGCTAGTTAGCAAGTTAGAAGAGGGGATTAGTAAAGGCATAGCAAGCGAAGTACTAGCTATGAGGATGGCCCTCGAATATTTCTTCAACTCGAAACACAAAGTGTGCGTTGTCAAAGCTAGCGCTCGTGCACTAAAGCAAAGGGGAACAAAAGCCGCTCGACAGCCTTGGGTGATGGGGGCACGACGTGGCAACAAAACTACAATTCGGTCTTTAACGAACCAGGATGGACACATGCTACTCAATTTCAAGCAGATGTGTGCAGTTTTTCTGTAGTACTTTGCTCAATTGTTCGAAGCGAGCGACAGGTTGGAAACTGTTATGGACTTCAGCACCTACCTCAATGGCCTGCTGCAACTCTCCGCGGAAGATGTGAGATACTGCAAAAGGCCAGTGACAGCAACTGAAATAAAGCAGGTTGTGAGCGGTTGCGCAAAGACAAATCGCTCGACTTTGATAATTTGTCCTATGAAGCTTATGGTTTTATGTCAGATTTGTTTCATGACCTTTTGGCAAACGTCTGCCGTAACTGATTGCAGAAAGGGAGAATTCCTTCAGCTGTGAGTGCCAAGGAGTCTTAGGGCTGTTGAGAGAACACCAACAAAAGCGGTTTTTTTCCGGATCACAACCATATGTATTGTTTAAGATCTTGGGGCAAAGTGTGAGCAAAGAAGTCGGTGTTTATCATCGTTAGTTAGGGCGGGACAGCGGCTAGTCAGATTCTAGTATTTGTTTAACTTCCTCCCCTCTGCATTACAGGCGGCAGGACCCGCGTTTGCGGCAGATGCGGCAAAATTGGAAACGGTGGACATGTCGCAGCACGTCACGTAGCACGTCGCGCTCTTCCTCAAACGGGAAGAGGAATATTCCATCGGGGCACTTACAATCCCCGTAGTGAAGACATTCCGGCTCCAGATATGATGAGAAGCCGGCCGCGTCGAGGCCCCTTTTAATGATGTCGTTCAGGGCAGCATGTCAGGGAATCCGACCCGCGCTATAGCTGCAGGATAACACATAGAAACCGAATTCGTCGACAACAGCTCCACAACAGCATCTGTGTGTGGCTCACGCACATAGAGACCGAGGCGCTGAGCCACTCCGATACGAGTGAGCTGAATACCGTAACCACTTAGCCACGCTCCTTCGATGTGACAGATAAACAAATAGAAACTCACAGACGGGCAGACGGGCGTTAAAGAGAGAGAGAGAGAGAGAGAGAGAGAGAGAGAGAGAGAGAGAGAGAGAGAGAGAGAGAGAGAGAGAGAGAGAGAGAGAGAGAGAAAGAGAGAGAGAGAAAGAAAGAGAGAGAGAGAAAGAAAGAGAGAGAGAGAGAAAGAGAGAGAGAGAAAGAGAGAGAGAAAAAGAGAGAGAGAAAGAGAGAGAGAAAAAGAGAGAGAGAAAAAGAGAGAGAGATGAAGCAGAAGAAGAAAAAGAAAGAAGAAATGTAGAGAAGTAGGAACTTTGTTTCATGTTGGAATGTGACATTGGAGTTAACTGGCAAGGCCACGTTTACAACAGTATTTTGCACTAGTAAAGGTCATATTTAAAACACTATTTTATATTGCTTAACTTTAGTTCTTTTATAATGTATAATTACTCTTTATAGAATAGAAGCAAAATTTATTAGAATTACCGTATTTGATGGTATATTAGAACCGTGGATATTTGAAACAATCGTCATCCCAATTTATAGGTAGTAGATATTAAAAAAGAAAAACAATTATGTTTACTAATAATATTTTAGAGTTTACTGAAATAGAATAATCGTACTGTCAAGAATGACAGTTTGACAGTGATGCTACGGTGCATTTAACAATATGTAAATAGAATATTATTTCCTGTAAAATGTTCAATAATGTACCATTATATATCTACGTAATTTTAATTTATTTTACGATGAATTCTCCTGTCTCAATTCCTGGACATCGGCGAGATAGACAGACTGAAAGAGAGAAGGTAGCTACGAGACAAACAATTATGAATTTAGAAATAAATATATACCACGTTTTGTGTACATTAGAAGATATTAATTTTTCCTTTTTATAAAAGGCAAATTTGTCATAACTTTTGTCTTTTTCATTTGGAGAATTAATTGTCCTTCCTGCGGCAATAGAAATGTGTATTATTACAAAACTTCTTTGTTTTGTTTTGTTTTTAAATTTTTAAATAGAAAATTCATTTTCATTTGTCCAAACACAAAATGTTAACGATAATTATATTGTTATTTTCTTTTAATTTGGAAAGTAAATTTGGCTTCTGTGTGTGTGTACATACACTCAAACACATACATACATACATACATACATGCATACATACATGTTTGTTTTTATGTTATAATAAAAGCAATTTCACATTAAATTGAAGGATTACTCAATAGTTTCTGAAGTGTACATATTTATTCACATATTAAGAATAGTGGTGACAGTGACATCGAAGTTTCGACCTGCTAGCCTTCCTCGGACTGTCCCAGGAAAGCAAGAATGCCGTAACTTCAAAATTATTGTCACATTGGTTGTGTGTGAATCTGTATGTGTACTACACACACGAAACTATTAATGTTCTGAGCCGCCGATATATCATTTTAAAAAAAAGTTTAAACAATGCCTTCTTGTTTTTTGTTTTTTTGTTTTTTGTCTTTTAATACATTACTTAGGGCTTGAAATGAGAACAATTTAACTCCTATTTCTCGCTGGTCGAGCGACGGCGTGAAAACTCGGAGGGCAAATCGGAATCAACTTTGAAACAAAAAAAAAAAAGTTGATTCCACATCAGCTGTTAGAATGAACTTTGACTTGGGTCATGTGTGTTTAAAGTAAAAAATGAGGAGAAATAAAATAAAATATAAAAGGTCTTCGACTGTAATATAACATTGTAAGACATTATACGCTATATCATACACGGTGCATTTGCGTGGCCTTGTAAGGTTGTTATATTCACGATCTTATCGTGGTTTCGTTTTCCGGGGTCGGGTGGTGCGGTGAGGCCTGAAGCAAAACTTTTAATTTTACGTCGCTCTGCGTTCGTTTCGACATCTGATATGTGGCACACCGTGCACCTGTACAGGTAATGTCGATTTGGTGGAGGGAACGAGCTAATGCACAGTTAGTGTACGGTTATCAAATCACTTGTGCAGACTGTTCAACAAGAAATTGCGGAACCCTCACCTGTCGTCTACGACAGAAGAATCCACGATATCATACATTATTAAATCGTAAACATTACACCATATTGATTTCAATTTTTGGCACAAGGCCAGCAAGTGCGGGGGAAGGGGTAAGTCGATTACATCAACCCCAGTGCTCAAGTGGTACTCATTTTATCGACCCCGAAAAGATAAAGTCGATCTCGGCGAAATTTGAACTTAGAACGTAAAGACGGACAAAACGCCGCTAAGCATTATGCCCAGGGTGGTAAGTATTCTGCCACCTCGAAACTGTTGTGTTTGACACATCGTGCCAACCATAGATATATTATTATTGTACCAGCGAAGATTAAATATATTAAAGTATTTAGTTTCAACCCACTACTTGTCGTGTTCAAGTTCAACCGGTCTTTATCAAATTGCATTTTATCATGGTGAATATAACGAGTACCAGTCATATTTTGAGGTTAATTCTCTATAACAATATAACCAGGCGCAGGCCTAGATGTGTAGTAAGAAACTTGCTTCCCAACCACATGGTTCCGGGTTCAGTTTCACTATGTGGTACCTTGGTCAAATGTCTTCTACTATAGCCTTGGGCCGACCAAAGCCTTGTGAGTGAATTTGGTAGTTGGAAACTGAAAGAAGCCTGTCGTGTGTGTGTCTGTGTGTGTGTGTATGTGTGCCTGTGTGTGTGTGCCTGTGTGTGTGTGCCTGTGTGTGTGTGCCTGTGTTCACCCCCATCCCCATCCCCGCTTGACAATCGGTGTTGATGTGTTTACCATCTCATAACTTAGCGGTTCAGCAAATAAGACCGATAGAATAAGTACTAGGCCTTAAAAAAGTCCTGGAGTCGAGTTGTTCGACTAAAACCCTTCGAGGTGGTGTTCCAGCATGGCCACAGTCAAATGACTAAAACAAGTAAAATAAAAGAATAAACAAGTTTCATTCAAACGAGTGAAGTGCCGTACACAAAGTACTTTCTGATATTTCCCCTTGTTCTTAATAATGCGAGATCAAATCCTGTTGAGGTTAACTTTGCCTTTCATACATTCGGGGGTCGATAAATAAAGTATCAGTGAAGTACTAGAGTTGAGTTAATAGACTAACACCTCTTTCATTCCTTGTACCTATGTTAGAAATAATTGCTACTGCTGCTGCTGCTACCGTTGTTGTTTTGAAGCATGCGGACGTCTCAGACTACTAGAGTGGATTATTGCCAGGTTTCGCTGGATAAAAGTTAATTATTTTCTAAACAAAAACAGCGGCCGTCTATCATTCTACATGGGTAGACAAAGACTATCTAGACCAGGGGTTTTCAAACTGTGGTCCGCGGACCACAGGGGGTCCGCAAGGACAAGACAGGGGGTCCGTGGACAGCAAATATTTTTTATGGGCAATTTGATTTTATATATGTTTTTTAATCGAAATCTTTTAATTGACAATAAACCTATTTGTTACTGTTAAATAAATAAATGTAAAAATATGTTATTTTAAGCAAATATTTATGTATAAATTTCATAAGCGTTTATAAGGTAAAGCCTGAAATATAAAGGGGTCCGCAAGTCAAAAAGTTTGAAAACCCCTGATCTAGACAGACATAGCCACACATTAACATGACTATTTCAGAAACAAAGTATTACTAAGACATTTTTAAAAATACTTTTTACGGACGGATTACCCGTCCTTTTCGGAAACCAAAGTTAGCGACTGCTTTCTTTGACCAACATACCAATTTCTCAGGGTGGACATATAAATGCTCGTAACACGGATTCGGTTTGGAAGCAAAGCCGCTACAGTAACAACCTCCGTTCACTAGACATAAATATGACCTATTAGCAAGATCAAGAATTCCAGAATGCACACACTTGCGCCCAGGTTTCGAGAACACCATGGTATACGCATCTTAGATCGACCCGGATCGAACGGCGGTGTAGTGACGTTGTTTTCGAAAGGTCGAGATCTCGAGGTACGGATCACCTTCGGTGATATTGTAGGTGATTAGTAGTCATTGCAATTTCTTCAAAGGAAGAGCAGAGGAACTGCATTTTTTTTTCAGGTGTTTAGAAACGTTGTTAGAAATGTCCTGCACTGTAATGCATGGAATAGCATTTTAGGCGAAAGCTGACATATGCGTGGTCTGATCAATAAGTATCCGGACTTTTACCATAGTAACGAAGCTAAAGCACTCAGAGTGAAGCAGCTTGGCACCGATTGACCTCGAACTCTGCTGTGCATGTGCACTAAGTTTTAATGTTCTAGCTCACCTTCCCTGCTTACAGTAGTGCTTAGAAGGAACGTGTGTAGCGTATAATCGTCGCGTTGACCATGACAGAGAAAGTTAAGCGGAGAATCTGCATCAGATTTTGCCAAAAGCTTGGTGATACCTGCTCAGAGGCCTACGCAAAGTTTTCAAAAAGTTTTCATCGTTCTCGACACAATCACAATCAAAGAGATCTTGTGCAACTGAAACCCGAGTGTCTTTTTGGTCAGCTGAAAGCAGTTTTGTTACAAACTTGGTAGACACGCGTCTCATACCCAAATCTTCAATGATAACGGACTGAACTGAACTGTAACTAATCTACACGACCTCTGATAACTCACAGAGAATGATTCGACGATTTTCCCTCACAGTTGCACGCACATCTGCAATATTTTTCTCAGTTCTGTTAGTTGCGGGTCTCCCAGAACGTTTGTCACAATCGACATTTTCTCGGCCATCTGGGAAACGTCTGAACCTCCTGTACACTTGTGTGCGGCTCATACACTCCTTTCCATATACTTTCTGCAACATTGTGCAAGCGTCTCAGTAGATATCACCATAACAACTTTCTCTGTCATGGTCAATGCGACGATCACACGCTACACACGTTTCTTCCAAACACTGCTGTAAACAGCGGAAGTGAGCTAGAACGTTAAAACTTAGTGCACATAAACAGCAGAGTCCAAGGTCAATCTGTGCCGAGTAGCTTCACTCTGCGTGCTTTAGCTTCGTTATTATGGCAACAGTCCTGATATTTATTGGGCAGATCTCGTATGGCAAGAGCCAATAAGAGAGTGTAAAATCGCCGTAAACTAACTCAAACACTTCCCTTTGTCAGAGCTACTGACTAGATTTGGTGAGTACATCAGTGTGGACATGGGGTAACCACATCGGACAATTTGGATAGTATTTTGAGCATTTATTAGATCAGCAAATAGAGATAGTGTAAGTTGTCTACCGTTTTAACTGATTGTCTACACAAACCGTAAATTTATGATTTGTAAGATAATCGGTTTGGCAGCTATAACACACAAACACAAACCCAATTACTGAAAGTTAAAGGCGCTGTTCACAGCGTGCAAAGCCTGCAGCAATCAGATAAACGAATTAAGTGGCAGTTAACGAGGGCGATAGTCAACAACCGGGGATAAAATGCTCTGAAGAGGATGATTAGAGTTGAATCGAAGGATTTAACGAAGAAGTAGCGATAGGGAAATATGAAGTGGAGACTAGTAAGTAAATTAGAACAGACGATTACAAAAGTCATCGTGATGGACGTGCAAGGGGTGGGAATGGTTCAACGTCAAAATATGACGTTTGCGTTATCAGGGTTAAAGCTTTTGTTAAAGCACTACAGTCTTTCTAATCAACTAGTTTCTTCCCTCCAAAATTCCAGGTATACACTTATAGCTTAAAAGATTACCATCACTTCTGGAAGGGTGATTGTTTGGTAGAAGGCGGCAAGCTGGCAGAAACGTTAGCACGCCGGACGAAATGCTTAGCGGTATTTCGTCTGTCTTTACGTTCTGAGTTCAAATTCCGCCGAGGTCAACTTTGCCTTTCATCCTTTCGGGATCGATTAAATAAGTACCAGTTACGCAGTGGGGTCGATATAATCGACTTAATCCCTTTGTCTGTCCTTGTTTGTCCTTTCTATGTTTAGCCCCTTGTGGGCAAAAAAGAAATAAGAATCGTCAGAGCGTCGAATAAAATATCTTGCGATAATTATTCCGGCCCTTGATCTGCGTTCAAGCCCCGCGTTGTCGAATAGCCATTCATCCTTCCACTTAGCGCACTATATCACCTATGACGGTGGTACAATGCAGCTAGGATGGGAGTACAGTGTTACTTTGACGTGGCTAAAATGATGTGATGTAGCTAGGGTTGTGGTGCAGCTGTGATGGTGGTGGTGATAACTAAGACTGCGGTAGGGTTAATGTTAGACCATGGTGTGTTGTTGTTAAGACCTTAATAGTATAACTAGGTTTGTGGTGTGACGTATGTAAGATGACGGCGGTGTGATGTAGAGTAGCTAAGATGATGTTACGTAGCTAAAATGCTGGAGGTGGAGAAACAAGCTAAAAGATTTTAGAAGTCTGAGAAACCAGTTTTTTCCCCCCTCTGGAAGCGATTAATCAATCACTGATTCCCGTGACAGTGAATGTAAAGACTAAAGACTAGACCTCGGGGACATTTTCAAAATGCTGGTGTGAGTGACCTACATGACTTGTGGGTGGAGGTAGAGAATTGGTTGTTGTTGCTGCCGTTGTTTTCGTCATTTAGCCCCGAATGAACATTTATTGAGCGGAGCAATGTTTGACAGAGGAATTCCAACCAGGACCATCTCATTTTATAAGACGTTACACCAATATATATATATATATATATATATATATATATATATATATACACACACACACACACACACACACACACACACACACACACACACATACACACACACACATATACATATACACACACACACACATATACGCACGCACACACATACGCACACACACACATATACGCACACACACACATATACACACACACACACATATACACACACACACACATATACACACACACACACACACACGTGTATGTATAAACGCGCATGCACGAATGCACGCACACACTTTTGTTCTGCTTGGTTTAGTCATTGGGCAGCGGGCTATGCTGGGGCACCGCTTTGCATGGTCTTAGTCGAAAGAACCGGGCTTAGTACATTTTTTAAACGATCTTTTAGGGCGAACCGCTAAGTTGCGGAGATGTAAACAAACTCCGGTTTTAAAACGGTAGTGAGGAACACACAAACAAACACAAACACATACATACACACAATGGGCTTGGGATTGAACCCAGAACCGTTTGGTTGGAATGCAAACTTTTTATCACACAGCCACAGCCATAACCCACAAACAAATATGACTGGGTAGCACGAACCATGCTTTCTCTAATTGTTTTAGGTGCCTGTGTAGTCACGGTTGGGCACATATCTTCTCCGTCACCGTCATCCTTGAGCGAGCAGAACATTTAAGATATGACAACTGGAGAGAAAGAGGGCTGCACGCCAACCATCCCGCTGGTACTCATTACAGTTGTCGAAATAGGAGCAACGTCAAATGAAATGCCTTGGCCAAGGTCACATGGCGCCACCCAATCCAGATATTGAAACAAAAACTTTATCCGGTTTTATATTGGAGTCACTTTCTTCTAGAAACGCGTTTAACAAATGCTGAGGAGTACACACACACACACACACAAAAGCACAAATTCCACTGGGCCGAACATGGCGTAAGGTTCGCAGACAACAGGTGGACGGGTGCAGCAGCTGTCGAATGGTAGCCTAGAGATTGAATAAAAGATCACTCCGAAAGCTTCCACGACTATGGGAAGACGATTTAGTTGAACGATTTCGGCCAAGATAGAAAGAAAGCATGTCTGAGTAGTTAAGAAGCTGGTTTCGCAATATGAAGTCCAAGGTTCAATTACACAGCTTGGCAACTGGGGAAAAGTACATTGATTATAGCCTCAGATTAACCCAAGTCTTTTAAGTGAATTTTAGATAGACGAACACTACGCCAAGCCGTGACTTCATAGGTACTAAAAACAATTAGAGAAAACCTGACGGATGGACAATACAAAAAAATTCAAAGATCCAGCTTTTCCTAGAGATGTACTTTGACAAAGGCCGCGAGGTATATGCATACACACACACATACGCACACACGTTTCTGTTATTTATACTATACCACACTCGGAACCTTTCCTGCGTTGGATCTTGAGCCTACAGTGGACCGTGGCTCTTGTCTATACTTGTGGATGCATGCCTAACTGGAAGGACAAATCCGTATGTACTCTAGTAAGTACGTGAGTGTCCGTACACACAGTTGATACATGGGTATGCTAACCTTGACTCTACCTGGGTGTTCTTATTATTAAAATACCTCGATTCTATGGGATCCAGCAAGTAATTGCGTGCGTGTGTGTTCTTTTATTTTTTTTACTTATTTCAGTCATTTGATTACAGCCATGCTGGAGCACCACCTTTAGTCGAGCAAATCGCCCCCAGGACTTGTTTATTGTAAGCCTGGTACTTATCCTATCAGGCTCTTTTGCCGAACCGCTAAGTTACGGGGACTTACGTCAGGCGGTGGAGGGGGGACAAACAGACACAGAGGACAGAAATATATACATATACATATATATATATATATATATATATATATATATATATATATATATACGACGGGTTTCTTTCAGTATTCGTCTACCAAATCCACTCATAAAACTTTGGTCGGCCCGGGTTTACAGTAGAAGACACTTATCCAAGGTGCCACGCGGTGGGACTGAACCCGGAACCTTGCGGTTGGAAAGCAAGCTCCTTACCACACAGCCACGCCTATGCATCTATTGATGTATATATGTACATTATAGTAAAGGTGCGCGTATCTGTAGAATACACAACCGCTAAGATATAAATTTCGCAAGAATTCACTTGATCCAATAACTGACTGTGCTCATCATCGAAATCGATGAAGAATTTCCCCCAGAACCTTCACGTAGTAATAGTAGTAGTAGTGGTAGTGGCGGTGCGACGGCGGTGAAGATAAACTCTTTAAGTAGGAAAGCTAGCTAAATACGAACGGTGAAGAGTTTTGTGTTTAGTAAAGAGTTAACCAATGAATTATCTACAGGTAAGTTATTAGCACAGGTAGAAAACTAGAAACACGAATAATGGACCGCCACACGTAAATAAAACGACACAGGTAAATGACCTCAGGTGAAATGATCGCTAGTAAATGAGTGATCACAAGAAGCTAGTTGGAGAAGCAATGCTCACTCCTCTACCTCCACCTCTTCATATTTTCCTCAAAGCTATGCAATATGATGACGGTGGGGAAGGTTCCGAGCTAGCAAAAAAAATCCACAATGTGGTCCTGCAAACAGCTAGAAATAGTAGCCAAGTCTCTTCTTCAAATTACACAGCATCATTTTCGAAAAGGACACGGAATAAACAGGATCTTTTATCTTTTATCTTTTACTTGTTTCAGTCATTTGACTGTAGCCACGCTGGGGCACCGCCTTGAAGTGTTTTAATTGCACAAATCGACCCCGATACTTTATCTGTTTCAAGTCTGGAACTTACTCGATCGGTTTCTTTTACCGAACCGCTATGTTACGGTGATGTAAACATACCAACATTCGATGTCAAGAGGTGAGGTGACAAACATAGACACACGTATACACACACACGACGAGTTTCAATTACCGTCTCCTAAATTCACTCACAATACTTGCTCAACCCGAAGTTATAGTAAAAGCCACTTGCATCAGGTGCCACATAGTGGGATTGAACCCGAAACCGTGAGGTCGGGAAACAACCTTCTTACTACACAGCCATGCGTACGTCATACCTGGAATATCTTTAACAATGTATTTACTTAACATTTTTTTTTGCCAATGACAGTCACAATGCCTGGTCTTGTTATATTATTAGAAATATATTAGTTTGCAGATATTATTGTTGTTGTTGTAATTGTTTCTACCCTCGTTGTTGATATTTTTACGGTTGTTTATGGGTCAGCTGTGATGTGAATTGGAGTAGAACAACGTGTTTGTAATAATAAAGAAACACGGGTTTTTTTCTTTACACATGAAACACATGCATATCTGTCTGTTTGTACCTTGATTGATTGATAGATAAGATATAAGATAGATAGATAGATAGATAGATAGATAGATAGATAGATAGAACATACAGCTTGCACAGCGGGACATACCCCGCCTCATATCTACCGAAGGGAAATCACAGCGCCGAAAGAGAGCGATAGTATCACCTCTCTCCAGCAGAGAGGTGATACCGAACATTTATAGATATGAGTGTGTGTGTGTGTGTGTGTGTGTGTGTGTGTGTGTGTGTGTGTGTGTGAGTGAGAGAGAGTGCGTGTGGCTGTGTGCTACGTAAAATAAATGTCTGTCTATATGCACGTACCTATATGTATATGTACGTGTAAATGTATTCATTCTCACATGTAATTTGTTTACATACATTCACACACATACACACACACACACACACACACACACACGCTCACGTGCGCGCATTCACACACATACACACACACATCCAGACACGTGTTTGTACTCGTTTATGCTTTTGATTGCTTAAGTGGGATGGTTTGACATTGAAATAAAAGTGTACGCTAACTTCTACATAAACATGTAAAATTAAACATACACATGTGTATGTGTGTGTGTATACATGTGTGTGTGTATACATGTGTGTGTGTGTGCGTGTGTGTGTGTATGTGTGTGTGTACACAGATATATTGCTTTGCACAAATACGTTTACGTGTGTGTATGTGTGTGTGTGTGTGTGTGTGTGTGGACAACAAACAATACAAAAAAACGTACATTGGCATTTATTTACGAATGTATTACGTGAGTGCGTACATGTGTGTGTATGTATGCATCATATGTATCAGTGTGTGTATTATATAAATATCTGTGTGTGTGTGTGTGTGTGTGTGTGTGTGTGTGTGTGTGTGTGGTGTCACATATACAGATTTTTATAATTTAAAATAAAACTGACATTGACAAAAGAATTTTAAAAAATATATTTGAAGACCAACCGGTGTGACTGAAAACTTGTGGGCGTTGTTGTTGTTGTTGTTGTCGTCATCATCATGAATGGTTTTCAACGAGTAACAAATAATACATGAATGATTGCTCCGTGGAACTTTGGTGTTCGCCGAGAATATAATGCACAGATGCTTGGCTGCAGTGGGGAGACAGTGTGATCACCTCACACTTCAGGACCGTTCCTATTAATTCCATGGAGGGTGTTATTCGCCCGACCGTTCGTTAAACACAGCACACATCAATATGCTCTCTATCTTGCATACCCCTCTCTATTTCCCGCTTTCTATCTCTAACTATATATATATATATATATATATATATATATATATATATATATAAACAAGAATGTGGTAGATAGTTCAATAAATGTATATATACGCACACATATTCATATATATATGTTTTTGTGTATTACTTTTATGTCAGGTACAGTTAGACATCTGTTGCACGGCATGGATGTGCATGTGAGTATGCATTTATGTATGCATGTGTATGTGTGTGCTTGTGTGTATGCGTGCCGGTTTAACTAACGATTGATATACATAGCTAAATAGTAAGTTTACTAAAATCATTTTCCAGTAAGAGATGCTTATATAACTATCCCTACGTATCTATCCATCTGTCGGTCCATCTCTCTCTTTCTCTCTCTCATATACACACACGTGTGTGTGTGTGTATATATATATATATATATATATATATATATATATGTTAGTAATTATATCGATATATTCATTGCTGTGTGAAGTCGTTGTTGTATATATATTATTGCCTTTGTGTAAAATGTGTAAATGTCTTCTACACTACACTCATTCAAACATACACACACACACCCATACAGTTTATCCAGGAGTCGCTGCCAAGCGACCAGCCCAAGTGGTACAGTGAGTGCCGCTGCAGTAATAAAATAAATGTGTGGCAAAGAGGGCCGCTACAAGACGTAGCTTTAGTACCAACCCAACTTATTGGTACTGTTTTAGGCCCTGCTGATGGAATTCCGCATCTCAAGAGGCAGTTAGAGAGGCGGAGAGAGGGAGATAGATAGAATGATAGATATAGAAATAGACAGAAAGGGTGTCAGATAGTGTGTATGTGAGAGAGAGAGAGAGACAGAGAGAGAGGGAGGGAGACAGACAGACAGACAGACAGACAGACAGACAGACAGACAGACAGACAGACAGACAGACAGACAGACAGACAGACAGACAGGCAGACAGATTGAGAGAAAGAGAGAGGAGAAGATTGGGATAGATAGAGAGAGAGAGGATGGAAACGAGAGAATGATAAATGAACGGAATGAAAGATAAGAAAAGATGATGGGAGGAAATGAGTGAAAGGAGGAGAGAAACGGGGCTATTTTTTTCCCCATGGTTTGTTAGTAAAGATTATATAAATAGATATTTGGAGGAAGAGGAAGAAAGATTGATATTGTGGAGACAGAAGAAAGAGGGGGTGAAATGAAAGAAACACATTGGGTAAAAAAGAGAGGAGAGATGTACGTGTGTTTTGGGAGAGGTGGAGGTTGGACGTAATGAGAGGATGTAATGAAGAAGAATACGAAATGATAGAAAATAAAAACAGCCGGTCTTGGGATAGAGAGAAGGTGAGAGAGAGAAATGGTGAGAGGGAAAGAACGAAGAAGGAGTGTATGGAGATAAGAAATAAGATAGGTATACGGGAGAGAGCAGACGATTAGATATTTGCGATCTAAATGGGAGAATGAAAACTATATTGAAGGAGGTATAATGAAACACATACACACACACACAAACAGACAGATAGATAGGTCGACAAATAGATAGGTAGATAGGTCGACAAATAGATATACAGAGAGAAAGCGAGAGAGGTCGACAGACAGACAGGCAGACACAGATAGATAGATAGATAGATAGATAGATAGATAGATAGATAGATAGATAGATAGATAGATAGATAGATAGATAGATAAGTCTACAGATAGACAGAAAGAGAGAGAGAGAAAAATTTACAAATAGATAGATAAGTAGAGAGAGAGAGGGTAGACAGATAAGTCTACAGATAGATAGAAAGAGAGAGAGAAATCTAGATAGATAGATAGATAGATAGATAGATAAATAAATAGACAGATAGATAGATAGATAGATAGATAGACAGATAGATAGATAGATAAATAGACAGATAGATAGATAGATAAATAGACAGAGATAGATAGATAAATAGACAGATAGATAGATAGATAAATAGACAGATAGATAGATAGATAAATAGACAGATAGATAGATAGATAAATAGACAGATAGATAGATAGATACATTTCTTTTAGACAGATAGATAGATAGATAAATAAATAGACAGATAGATAGATAGATAAATAAATAGACAGATAGATAGATAAATAAATAGACAGATAGATAGATAGATAAATAAATAGACAGATAGATAGATAGATAAATAAATAGACAGATAGATAGATAGATAAATAAATAGACAGATAGATAGATAGATAAATAAATAGACAGATAGATAGATAAATAAATAGACAGATAGATAGATAAATAAATAGACAGATAGATAGATAGATAGATAAATAGACAGATAGATAGATAGATAGATAGATATGAATATACTTTTTGAAAACAGAATAGTTTACTAAGTAAGGAAAACCTGTGGTGAAGTGTGTGATTAAATATAAGTGAGGAAGTTGAAAGGTAAGATATAATGGACGGTAAACGATGTATAAATGCGTGTGTGTACGTGGACGTATATATTTGCGCGTCTGTGTAGGATGCGGGTGGAGTGTGAGTAGAAATAATTGACAGCAAATACAAAAAAAAATCAGTGAGGGGAGCCTGTACCTGATCGCCTTACCTGCTAAAAGTAGCAGCCAAATTTCCCTTAAATACCATCCTACCGTCATAAAAAGTAAAGAACACACTCATGCACATGCGTTATATATATACATACATATATATATATATATATACACACACACACACACACACACACACACAGAAAGAAAGAGAGATGGACCTAGGTAGTACAATTTCAGTTCAACTAGGTGAGATGTTGAACCATTTCAAAGTGCACCA